>NC_073303.1:157527689-157657538 GCF_027595985.1 Sorex araneus | reverse complement strand
AAAGTCATTATAAAGTTGTTATGATTGGTTTTCAGTAAAACAGTGATGCAACACCCATACTTCCCTCAGTGTACATTTCCCACCACCAATGTTCCCTGTTACCTCCCATCCCCACCCAAGACCCCTCCCCGACCCCATTCTCCAGCCTACCTCTATGGCAGACACTGCTCTTTTTTTTTTCTTTTTTTGGGTCACACCCGGCGATGCACAGGGGTTACTCCTGGCTCATGCACTCAAGAATTACTCCTAGTGGTGCTCAGGGGGCCATATGGGATGCTGAGAATCGAACCCAGGTTGGCTACATGCAAGGCAAATACCCTACCCGCTGTACTATCACTCCAGCCCCAGCAGACACTGTTCTGTGCTCTCTCTCTCTCTCTCTCTCTCTGTCCCTCTCCTTGCATTATGGTTTGTAATGCAGCACTTAAAAGTCATTGTGTTAGTTCAGAGAGTTTATATTTTTATTGGAAATGTAAAGCTGAAGTAGATGTAATGAAGTAGACAGAAGAAGGAGATGGGGGAGGCAGAAGAAGAAGACAGGGAAGACAGAAGAAGGAGACAGGAGAGACAGAAGAAACAGACAGAAGAGACAGAGGGGAGGACACATGAAAGGACACTGAAGCAGAGACAGAGAGAGAGGTTGGAAGAGAACAAAGGAGAGACTACAGAGACAGAGACAGAGGGACAGACAGAAGAGAGCACAGCAGCACACACAGAAGCAGAGCACAAGGAGGAGCCATCCTGATCCGGCTTGTTTAACTGCATGGCAGCTTTGGGGTATGGATGTGACTGCTGAGGCTTCCATAAGTACAGGGAGTTAGGAGGAGATAGCCCATCTACACTCTGAGAAAGCCAGGCAATTTCAGTCACAAGACCCACATACCCAATTTTCAGCACATTATATCTCAGTGAAGTCCCACTCAAGATAGTGGAGACTGGCAGGGGATGTGGAGACGATTTTGGATGGTGGGAGCAAGCAGCTGCCAGGGACTCTGCTTGGACAGGCACCTGGCCATCCTGTCTCCCTTCTATTTACCCTGTTCTGTTCAGTGTTGTGCGGGTCTGAGATTAACTGTGACTTTTGATCTGTTTTGAGATTTATTTATGGGTCTCTGAAGCAAGGCTGATAAATGAGCTTGCATAGCTGAGTATGAGGTGTTTTGTGGGCATGTTCTCCAACATACCTAACTTTTGGCTTTAAATTTATTGGGAAATGTAGTTGAGAGTTGTTGGGGTCAAGCCAGAGGCACAGCGGCAATTTGGGGGTATTTGGAAGCCTGAAGATACCACCAGGCTGCTCATGCACTCACCCTACGGGTAGAGATTGACTGCATGCCTGATAATTACTTTTGCATTCTGAAATTTGTGTCTTTATTTTCAATTTTCTATCTATCTAATGGGGGTACATATTATTTATATATGTGTATATATATATATCTTTTTCAATAGTCATTTCTGATTTCATTTAGTAAAATAAGTTATATTTGCTATATGAAATTCGGGAATAAATACTTGTCTTATCCTTGCTTGATATTTAAGCCATTATTGCTATACTTACATATATATTCTTCATATACTGTACATAGTATACACTATAAAGCAATATTATATATATTCATAATACATATATAATGAGTACATATATATTATGAATATGTATATTCATAATACATATACATATATACATAATACATATATTCATAATACATATCCCACCTTGATAAATAATGATTGCTAGCAGGAAATATGAAAGCCTCTAGCTCAGTCTGGCCCATCGTAAATCTGATTTTTTATTATTCCAGTTTTTTTGTATATTTGTCTCTTTCTCCAATAGTCTTGCTTCTGATTATTTATGACAGTAAATTTTTGTTTTTTGCATGAAATGCAGAAATTACCTTTCTTATTACTTAGTTATGATTTGAGACATTGATACTGCTTTTTCTTTCTTTCTTTTTTTTTTTTTGCCACGTCTGATATTGTTCAGGGCTTACTGCTGATTCTGCTCTCAGGCATGACTCCTGGCAAAGCCTGGTGTACTTGGGATCAAACCCAGGTTAGACACTGCATGATAGGTATCCTGCTTATGTACTATCTCTCTGGCTGCTAGAGACCACCGCTTCTATTACCATTGTGGTTTAGGTCCTTGGGAAAGCACAGAATAGACTCATTTTTATATGCTATTTCTAAACTAGTAGAATTTAGTCATTGGAACAGATGGATAGGTATAGACATTTATATTTATCTATCAGTACATTTTGAGGGCTCAAATCATAAGTCAGCAGTTACCAGTTATTTATTGACTCTTTTCTCTTAATAAAGCTATGTATTTCTGGATCTTGTCATCTATAGGATAACATGGGGTTTGCCTCAGGGAACTTAGTTTTACCTTAAAGCAATATCCTTTCTGTATGGACACAGGAAGACAGTTAATAATATGCTTTGCAATTTGGGAGCTGATTGACTCCAGTAATATTTACTCCAGGGCATCTGCTTTCTCCACTCAGTTGCCCTTAGTTCTTAGCACCCCAAAAGCAGGGTCCCGAGGAGGGAAGGAATGAACCTAGAGCAAGCTGTGAGCTACCCTGGCATCGAAATGGGTCAGGCCAAAGAGCCACAATACTCAACTATAAGTTGAGCGCATGGTCATAGACAGATGCTGTCATGATCCAAAAGTAACAATGAGACTAGGACCTCGCTGGGGTTAGGAAGACTAACCTGGTCTGAGGATTGTGGTCTGGAATATATAGTGACTGTCCTCAGGAAGAACCAAACTTTAAGTTTGATATATCTCTTACTGTGCTCATACAGAATGACATTGCTAGAAACATTAGAAGTAAATTTACTATAACTATTTAAGTAGATTACTAGCACACACCCTGACACACCCTTTTTTGGACCCCACCCTTGAGTGGATCTCCTAGTAATCTCCTTAGATGAGATTTTGTTAATCTCCTCAAGAAATGGTCTTACCCTTCTTTGTTGATTTGTTATTGTTCCACCCACCTTTGTGTTACCACCCTATGTAATTTGCTATATAAACTAAGACTGTGGGGGGAGAAGGGAGACAGAAGAAGGAGATGGGGGAGGTAAAGAAGAAGACAGGGAAGACAGAAGAAGGAGACAGGAGAGACAGAAGAAGACAGAAAAGACAGAGGGGAAGACACATGAGAGGACACAGAAGCAGAGACAGAGAAAGGTCAGAAGAGACCAGAGGAGAGACTACAGAGACAGAGACAGAGAGACAGACAGAAGAGATCACAGTGGCACACACAGAAGCAGAGCACAAGGAGAAGCTGTCCAGATCAGGTCCATACACAGTGGCTCGAGAACACCAAACGCAAGGAAAAAAGGCGCGGTGCGTGCCAGAGAGAACTGCCCTGAGTGCCCGAGGACAACAGAAAAACACGACACAACATAGGGTTTCCCCCTCCCACGCGTGCAGCCTTTGTAATTTTACAGTCATTGATTACTTTCTTATTCACGTGAAGTCAAAGTTTCTGTATTTGTTTTAATAATTAGCTTGTGGATCTTAGGTCTTATTTAAAATTTTTTGTAAGACTGCAGAAATATGTATGGACTAAGAACAGAATTGGATTAGTATTTAGAATATGCATGCCATATCTATGTGCACATCAGACAGTCACAGATAACTCATTTAAGGACAGGATCTATGATAATAACTGCTACATTTGGCAATATATGGGCTCACCTACTGAGTACATGACAAACCACAGTGTCAAATTATAGTGTGGTCATTAACATGTAGAGGCTCTTGTAAATATGTCTCTCCTCTATGAATCATAATAAATTTTTTTGGGAATTCCAAAATAAATAAGTCATGAAAACCATGACAGAAAAATCTAATATCCCTCTCCCTCCCTCCTACTCTCTCTCCAAGTGGAGTAAGAAAATTCCTTTACAGTAAATAGTACTTGTCACAGTGACAGACCCCCTAAAGTGTTTATAAAATGCTTTGCCAAACTCCTAGTGTTTCTGTTCTTTTGCTTGGCTCCTAAAATTTTTTGGGTGCGATCCATTTTGGGAGATTAGCAGGACCTGAGAAATTTCTAAATCTTTGTGACCTCCTGGATACCTCCTGGGGTATGGGAAGAAACAGAGCAGATTAGCAGTCAGAGGGAGAGGAAGGTCGGAAGAAATAAAATAGAATGTGATAAAAAGCTTCACCTACTATTGAGAATTTTATTTTATTTTGGTTTAGAACCTTGCTTGTCAAAACATGAAAAATTCAAATGAAAACAAATTTCCAAGCCTCTTGGAAGAGGTATATAAAAGGAATATCTTTAGCAACATGACATACTAAAAGGTCAATTGAACTGACATGTTATGCGTAAGAAATGAGATTTTATTTATGCCTCCTTCAGAAGGATAAGTGATGACTTTCGACTGTCCCTTGAATAAAAATAAGCTTGCAATTTAATATGAAGAATAAAATCAAGGCCCTGTTTCTGAAGGGTGACTGCCAATCTCAATTATTGAGCAGAGTTGTCATGACAATCCTATGTTGCTAGTGATCCAACTATTCAAAGAACAGTAGTAAATATTGGATTCTGATGGCTAAATCCCTGGGATTAAAGGGAGAACAAGTAAATAGGAGTTGCCAATATATTGCGCTCTTCAGAAAAATGCACAAGGTAAAACATTCCTTTTTAAAGGATTGTCATATTCAAAAAATGGATATTTTATGGTTTCGAACTTAAAGAGCATAGTTCTTCACTATACTTACATGATAAGGAAATTTTCCTTGAATATGAGGGCAAAACTACTTTGCCAGTAAGAACTAACAATTTGTTCCTTTTGTTGTTGTTGTTGATAATATTAATGATTTATAATAGTCATATAGATGGGGGCAGAGTACACTGAAAGCATTACTTGAGTTTGTGTTTGTTTGTGTTGGGGTCATATTCGGTGATGCGCAGGGCTTACTTCTGATTCTACATTCAAGTATTATTCTTTGGGGTGCTTAGAGACCACATAGTATGCCAAGAATTAAACTTAGAATGGGCTCTTGCAAGGCAAGTGACTTGCCTTCTGTGCTATCGCTTGGGTCCTGTAACTTGATTTTTATACTAGTTTTAAACAGTATTATTCTTGTTAAAATTTGAATTTCTTAACTAAGATATTTTGCGGGGGAGATATAATATTTATTTCTTTTGACCAACCCTTCTTGTCAGTCTTTTTCTTACCTGATAGCATTTGCACTTCAACCCAGATACAAGTCTGTTATGATACTATTTCAATTGAGTATGCTTGCTGATCTCAGAAACTGTGACTATGAAGGCTGATCTCAGAAGCTACATTATATAAGGATAAATTGATGATTCCACTTAAACTATCATCATTCTTTGACAGGTGTGACTTAGACATTTCTTGGTTAGCGTTTTTTCTCTAATTAGCATCAAACTGACTTTCTATTATCTTGTATATATATTTTGTAGTCCATTAGTTGTTATTTTCTCTACCATACCTCTCAAGAGCATTGTCCTTACATTGTACATAAAGGAGAGTATAGTGTGTTTGAAGAATTGTGACTCTACTGCATCACATGGCAAGAAGGACTATTCAGATAGATTAAATTCAGGCTTTTAAAATGGAGATATTATGTTGAAAATTTATGGAAATAGCATACTGCTGGTCAAGAAAGTAGAGGAGGAAGAGATTATGAGAATTTTTCTGTGGAATCTTCATTTGGGTGGGACGTTTCTCTGCAAACCAATTCATTAGGGGTTAGTAAAAAAGAAATTGCAGGGGAGGCACCGGCCCCTCCCACCGCCGAGATGTGATCCCGGGGGCCGCATGTATGTGCGGCCTCTCCGCAGCTGTACAAGCGTGAATCCAGACCCAGCAAAACCTCTTTCGGTGTGAGCAACTCCTCGCAGAATGTCTCCAGCCTGAGAACTAAGCCTCGGCCCCGTGCCCACCCGGGAGGGGAAAGGTATTTCTCTCTCTCGCCTCTTTCTCTCCGGGGATGAAGGGCGCGGTGGCCGCCATATTAAGACGACCACAGATTGGGTTTTCAAGCATGCAATTATCTAATATCTGGAAGAAATCTCCCTGGACTTCTTGTTAAAGTACAGAAATTCAAAACCGCGCGGCCACACTAGCCTTATTTGTCTTCACAGTAGGTCTGAATCTAGTGGGGTACTCCTAACAACAATAATGAGGTTTGTGTTGAAATTTTGAATGTAACCAAAGTAAACAGAATGTAAAATGAAACTTATCAGTTACAAGGTAGGGGGTGGGGGGCGGGATGGGAGGTGTACTGTGTGTTTTTTTTTTTTTTTTTTTTTGGTGGTGGTATATGGGCACTGGTGAAGGGATGGTTGTTTCAGCATTGTATAACTGAGACCTAAGCCTGAAAGCATTGTAATCTTCCACACGGTGATTTAATAAAATAAAATAAAATTTAAAAAAAAAAAGAAAAAAGAAATTGCAGACTTCTGATCCCCAGAGAAGTAGGGTAGCTAATTCATGTTATTTAAAGACATTTGCAGTGATATAATAGCAATTTGCAATGATATAGTAGCAATAGTAGGTCAAGATATCTCTAAATATTTTTGTTCAGGTCAGTTTAAATATGAGAAAAACTTAAAATATAGCCAGTAATAAAATCACTTGTTAAAAACCATACAATGACAATGATGTTTGATCCTGAGAGTTTTAATTATATCAAATTACATGCATCATGTATGATAAAGGGATGTACCCAAATAATCTCAAGCACAGCCTAGCAGAGTATTACTAGAGTTTTACCCGGACTGAGAATTTCATTGCCAGGCCAGCTCTGTGAGGAGAGGCTCACCACATTTCCACCCTCTCCAGCTTTCATGGGTATTGCCCTTATAAATGTGAGAAAATAGCACTATCTCACTGTAGCACTGTCGTCCCTTTGTTCATTGATTTGCTCAAGTGGGCACCAGTAACGTCTCCATTGTGAGACTTGTTACTGTTTTTGGCATAATGAATACACCACTTGTAGCTTGTCAGGCTCTGCCATGTGGGTGGGATACTCTTGGTAGCTTGCCGGGCTCTCCGAGAGAGATGTATGGATACATGTTTAATATATAGTTCTATGAAGTTGATGGAAATGATGATGCCAACCAGTCTGTTTCACTTTTTTTCTAGTCAGGAATCTCAGATACCTTTAAATGTGAGCATGCTTTTTTTTTTTTTTATCAGGTGGGGAGGCACAATTGGCAGTATTTGGGGACCACTCCTGGTTCTGTATTCAGGAACCAGACTGATGGTGCTCAGGAACTTGTATATAGAGTGGGGATCAGCCGCAGCTATATTCTAGGCTAGCACTTTAACCTTTGTACTAACTTTCAAGTTCTAAATTTATTCGATTTTAGATATTTTTCCACTTTTAATTGTTCCCCTCCATAATAATTGTTTTCTTTTTATTTGTGGGAGTGGTGGACTTATATCTTTGCTCTCACATTAAGTCAATCTAATTAGCAAAACTTTTTTACCATCTACCAATTACCTGGACTGGAGCGATAGCACAGCAGGTAGGGCGTTTGCCTTGCATGCAGCTGACCTGGGTTTGATTTCTCTGTCCCTCTTGGAGAGCCCGGCAAGCTACTGAGAGTATCCTGCCCACAGGCAGTGCACGGCAAGCTACCCATGGAGTATTCAATAGGCCTAAAACAGTAACAACATATCTCACAATGGTGCCTGCTTGAGCAAATTGAAAAACAACGGGACAACAGTGCTACAGTGCAGTTCTACCAACTACCTACAATAATATGTCATATGAATCACTTGGCTCAATCATCTATCTGGTAAACTTCTAAAATTTATAGTTTTAAGGTTGGATGAGGTTAGTTTTTCCTGCGATTGATGAGTTCTTTGGAAAGTGCCATGGTCCTATTACCCTATCCCTTCCCTATTTCAGATCATAACATATCCTGAAATGATGTATTTGATTTTTAAAGAAGAAAAGGAAGAAAAAGTGTGCCTGTTAATAATCTGATAACATATTATAAGAAAATATGACCATGTGGATTAAATTCAGTACAATTAAAAAACATTAGGAATTCATAGGAAGGCAAGAGAAATAGGACAAGGATCAGGTAAAGTGTTTGCCTTGTAGGGGCTGATTCAGATTTAATCCTCAGTGCAGCATAACATACCCCGAGCACCATCTGAACTGATTCTTGAGCATAACCTAATCAGGTAAGGCCTAACCCCAAAGATCCCTGCCACCAGCCCCATAAAAAAAAAATAACTGCATTTTATTATCTTTGTAAGTAACTTAAGGGGTTTTTAAAAGAAAATGATAGTCCCCAAATGGAGATGTGCTATGTCCATTGACAAATAATACCTACTCCAACAGCCATTTCATCTCTCTTCCAGGAATGTAGTCTTAATAAGACTGGTCAGTATAGAAATTTCTCATCAGAACCAACAAATCATATGGATTTCTATTACTGACTAGAAGATAAAAAATCTGCCATAAGACCTTTTCATTCATATTGATAAATTTCCTAAGCTTTAAATAACTCCTTATTTCCTTATCTTGACTGCTTCCTAACTACAAAAACCTTTTACTTTATATAGCTTTTCAGAGTTCTCTTTTATTCAGTACCTGGGATTATGTAGGATTCATGAATTGTTTAACAAAGCTGATGTAGATCTTTAAACAAAACTTTAAACTGAACAGCTGGATTTGAGTTATTTAATAAGAGGAAGTGAGTTGAACTGTTGAACTGTTATTTAAAGGATGGGTCGAACTTGGATAGAAGAAATGGATGAGGTAAGATACTTAGGATAACTAAGAAAAATTTAATTGAGTCCTTCCAGGATATGACTGAACAAAATTGCATGAGGAAGAGCAAGTTAATATGGATAGAGAAATAAGGTTGAATCATGACATGGTCAAATTTTGTAGGTCTAGAAAGTACAAAATTTTCAATCTTACTCTTAAACCTTCTTGAAAACCCATACTAGTACACTGGCAAGTTTAAACAAAAAATACATTTATTTTCTTTTATAGCAATCAGATGAAATGGTCTCTGATCTTATCCATGGAAGTTGAATGTCAGCTGAAATGTCTGCGTTAATGGAAATCCATCTTCTCTCCTATCAAATAGTTTGGATCCTCTACTCTTTCTATTAATGCTTATGAAGTTGCAATTTAGGTATTTTTAAAGAAAAGAATGGCAATAGCTATACGGAATAGGGCAGGACCATTCTAAGCCTCGAAGGAATTGTTATGGAGAAGAAAAGGAAGCAATCAGCAGTCTATCTTTATTACTGCCTTTCTTCCTGTTACACTAATGTAAAATGTTCCAAGACATAAGTGAAATAATGCAGTATTATTTCAGGAGGCATTAGCATCAGAATCCTTGGCTCAATCTGAGCTGCTTTCTGGATAAGCCAAAGAACAGGAAATAAACAAGATGATTCAAGAAAATAGCAAGGATGGTAAATCAGAGCAGTTTTGAACTCCTTTAGAGAAAATTTATGTTCATATTCAGAAAATGGTGACTCCTTTAAAAATAATAAATCAGAGAGCAGGAAATAGTCCATTTAATAAGTCCTCAGAAAAGAATGATGAGGTTTTATACAAGAAACACTATGGGGTATATTTCTTAGATGTGTAGGAACAGATGAATTCCTAACTCAAGAAAAACCTGGCCTCTTGGCTTGCTGCAGTTGTCATGCTTCTCACATAGTTCCTTTTCCAACACATTCTTGAGCCTCCAGCTACATGTACTAACATAAAACAAATTAGCAAATTATCCTGTCTGTTTTATTGGTTTTGTAACATTGTTTTAGACACAGCATGCAAATAAGTACATCAAGTAAAATTAACTAGTTAGTGAATAATTACAAGGTAAACACGCATGTAACACCCCAGTCCTGACCTAGCACAAGTATCACATATACTCAATTCCCCTGAGTTCCTTCTCATTAATTCCTTCCCTCCCCCAAATGTAACCATTATCCTAAGCCTCTCACCAATCATTTTATTGTCCATTACACATTTGATTCTTGTATGTGAATTCTATGAATACTACAAATTAGATTCACTTTTTACTTCATGTTACATAAATAATGATTCTTATACTTTTATGTCTGATTTTTTTCACTTTGTTAATGAAATTCTTCCATGATAGTGTTTACAATTCCTTGTTGGTTTTTGAGCTCATAATGGTGTATTCTACATGATAGTCATGTGTTGTAGAATGAAAGTGTAAACAAGTGGTTATGTACTTCAGATAACATTTCTTAGCTGAATCTCAGTTAAGTCAGTTCTTAATGGCGATAACATAGTTTTCTGTAATTTAACAAACTAACAAACAGCACCTTCAAGTAGCATCTGTTTAAAGATGCTACATCCAAGTAGTATCTCACAGTTCTATCCATTAGACATTTGAGTACATTTGATTAGTTTCCGTTTTTCCAAATCATAAAGACAAAACTAAGCCATGGCCTACTCTACTCTCTGACAAAGATTTAAGGAAAAATCTTACTTTTTCAATTAACTTAGTAATTGACATAATTCGGTTTCAGAGTATGTAATTGAAATCACATCTTGGTTGCTGTTGGCAGATAGTCAAACAGCATCTAGAAGTTTCTCTGTTTCTTCTTTATTACTCTAATGTCTCAAAACCAAACAAAGAGCATCACATCTAAGATTTTTAGTCTCCACTCCCTTCTATTGACACCTGGCAAAAACTCTGCTTTTAAGATATTAGAGTCATGCAATTTGATTAAAGTTGCTTGAAAAAAAATCTCAGTATATAATATCACGCAATCATGGAAGTTATATATAATCATATTTACAGATCTATCAACTCTAGATGGAATCTGCAAGATGAGTGTCATTGGAAAACCTTAGCATTCTGTTCACCATTGGCACAGAGTAAAGAACAATTTTGTCAATTGATAGTTTACAGTATCCCACTATTGCTATACTGTTTTTCTTAACTTTTGGTTTTTGAGACATACCCCGTTTTGCTCTGCATTTACTTCCGTGCTTGGGAAAATTTCTTAAGAATTCAGGGGACTTTATGGGGCCCCAGGCATCAAACTTGGTCGGCTGTGTGCTAGACAAGCATCTTACATGCTCTACTATACCTGTGGTGCTATATCCTCATCACATAAAAATTACTTTCTACACCGATGTTTTCTTTAAGACTCATAGTCATCATCTGCCAAGAAGGCTGACTTTTCTTTGAAATTATGCATCAAATGTTTATTAATTTAAGCATATTTATTGACATATGCAATTGACAACTGCCATATATAGACACAAAGATGCTGCCACTATTATATAAGCTATTACATTATAATATTAATAATTCTATGTAAATCAAACGGGGGTAATATCATGCTTTTCAGAGCATAATGAGGAAGGTTTCTAGTCTTAAGAAAACTTGACACCTATCTTGTTCATTTTCTTGTCCTCATTTAATTCTTGTCAATATGTTTTACTTGTTATACACAACACTTACTACCAAGTTGAAGGTTGATATTACAAAGATATTCTCAAGTTGCAAACATGTTTGCCCAAGTAACATAGCTACAGTTTGAACATAAAAAACTGCCTCTAAATTTTTGTTTGTAAAATACTATGCTCCACAGTGATGATGAAAATTTAGACTTAACTTTTAAATTTCTAGTTTCTTGCCATTATGAATGATCTAGGGCAATCGTTTCCAATCAGAGCTTTTTGTCTTTATGTTGCTACTGCACCAGAAAAAGAACCCAAGGTAAGGCAAGTACTCTACTGCTGAACTACATCCCTGGTCATAATCTATATTTGTATCCCCCTCTCCCTATATGCCCCACTGACTATTTGACAGCATATGGAGAAAGTGATAAGTGGCATTGCATTTAGTATGTAAAGGCTCAGGATCCTGCTAAACATTTTAATTCTTGGCTTCTCATAGCAAAAACTCTCTACCCCGAGATTTCGAAAATGCTGACTCTGAGAAATTTTGTGTAGGTTTTAACCAAAGATTTTTAATGTGACCAATGAGATGTTCACCTTGTATCCAACCTTTGCCTTCATATTCATCAATCCCTTGCAGTTTTCGTTGTTCAAAGTGCACACACATCTGGTTCCTTGATATTGCTGTTGTGTTTATTCTTAGTCTCATGGCTAGATTGGGACCAGAGTGATAGCGCAACGGGTGTTCACCTTGCACACGGACGACCCGGGTTTGATTCCTCCACCCCACTTGGAGAACCAGGCAAGCTACCGAGACCATATTGCCTGCACGGCAGAGCCTGTCAAGCTACCCGTGGCATATTTGATATGCCAAAAACAGTAACAAGTCTTCCAGTGGAGATGTTACTGGTGCCGGCTGGAACAAATCAATGAGCAACAGGATGACAGTGCTATAGTGATACATGGCTAGATTGAATTCTCTACCCAATATCCCACCTACAAGAACTTTCAAGAATTTATCCAGAGCTTGAATTTAGCTCAAGTCACAATGATTTTGAAAGCTTTCCCTTCCCGAAAAGGGTGAGGCAGCTATGTATTATCAAACCAACTTATTCTCTGCATGGAGGAAGCATTATACCAAGACACTAAATACTTAGCAGCTCTTCCCTTTCTCTATCCTAGGAGGTGTGGGGATTCTCTGTGTGCAGGGACCATGGCAGACTCATATTCATGTCAAAAGCACCTAGCACTGTATGATTCTGTCACAGATGAATTCATTAAGTCTTACTAAATAAACATTGCTGTCTCACTCTGCTACTTTTGTCATTATAAAATACTAAAGACAAAGTGACAACATCAAAAATTTATTTCTCAGAATTCTAGGAATTAGAAATCAAAACTAAGGATATCAGAGGGTTTGATTTCTTTTAAGATCTTTCTCCTTGGCTTGCAGATGGCTCCTCTTTTGCTATATCCTCATGTGGTCTTTCTTTTGTAATTTCATACTCCAGTTCTCTCTCTCTTTCTCTCTCTCCCTCTCTCTTCCTCTCTCTCATAGGAAAGAGAGGAAAACTCATCCAACTGCATTTAGATCTTACCCTTATGAACTCATCTAGCCTTAAAAACCTCATTAAGATCTCTATTTTAAAAAATAGCTGCATCAAAGTTAGTGCTTCATCATATGATATTTGGAGGTACAAAATTCAGTCCATAACATGTATGTAATAAGAAACTACAGGAAAAAATAATTATTTCACTTCAGATGGAAAAGTGCTTTTGAAGTTACTTATTTTATAAATTTCCATTAAGAATTAAACTTTTATTAAATGTGTGTAATATTTCTTTAAAAAACATATATTTGTATGTGTATAAGTATATACTTATATGTGTATAAATAAGCACATTAAAATAAACAATTTAATGGCAAATTTATATATTTAAATAAAATTAATCATATAAATACATCTAATGAAGCAAAACCACAGTTATTAGTTTGTCGTGAGTATTGGAAGATCTGCATTAGCATTTAAACACTATCAATAAAATTAGGATTATCAACTATTTGAGCTTTATAAAGTCATTTGTCTCAAAACAATAAAGTCAAAAACAAGGAAAGAGAGCTGGGAGTGAGATGAGTTTTCACCATGTGTATCAATGTTATTTCTTCATCATCTTTGCCAAATTTAATGCATTCCTAGTTTGGGCATAGACAAGGTCATTGGGTAGGAGATAAGATACAGTGTGTGGTGTGTGGCTGAAGCTTGGCAGTGTGGGATTGGGAGGCAGGCACATGAACTTGGATAAATGGCTAGGGTTATGTTTGTTAGTTTCTGCTTTATTTGATCTTATGTAACTAAAACTTACTCCCAGGATTTTGTGAATCAAAAATATATTTAATTAAAAAGAGAATGAGCAGCACATACTTTATAAGGCTTTGAAGTTCTGCAGTGATAATGTGATTCTCATTCTGATTCACATGTTTTATTGTGGGTGACTGCATATTCAAAGCAGTGCTTTAGAATGCTTCTGAAGTGTTCTATGGCAAGGGAATCTCACATTTGGCTCCCCTTACAAGCATCTGGAGGGCTTATTAAAAAAGTTTGCTGGGCCCAAATTCCCCGAGTTATTGAGTCAGTAGACCTTGATGGAGCCTAAGAAATTTGCATTTCTAACAAATTTGCAGTTGATACAGATGATGCTTCTTTGGCAATGGTACCTTAAGAACTATGGTTTAGTGGGTTTTGAAAATTACTGCTTTCTTTCTTTGGAAGAGTCATCTATGCAGAATAACCACATATTGCTCTTCCAATTCAGAGAGTAAAGGCACGTATAGTTTGTTTCCCCCAAATCTTGGAAATGCTACTGGTATTTTGAGTGCATTTTTGTTTCACTCATTTATCTAATTATTGGGAACTGATGTTGGAGAGTTACTTTGCCAATCTTTGTGCTAGGTTGTTGAGATGTAGCACTATGTATAGGGAAGTTAGAAAATTTTGTAATTTATATGTAATTTATAGTGTTTACAGGCATATATGTGGCACAGTTAACCAATGTATTTGCATATAAACCTATAAATTAAATCTGCCTTAAGCCCTAAGTGTGTGTCTTTGAACAAATAATGTAAATGGACTAGAGCTCATCTCAAGAATGAGGTTAGCATACTATACAGTACTCAAGTACTCCCAGAGGACTATTATGCTAAAATGAAAAGAAAAGTTATCACTTGTTTCTTTTTTATCTTCATGAGCCTAAGGTACAAAATTTGTTTATTAGTAAAAGAAAATAATAATGTGTATAATTTGTATGGCATTGTAAATCAGTTGACTAGAATCTGGTTTTATCAGAATTACTGTCAGGATCTAACATAAGCTAGCTGAAATATGTGCCAAATATTACAAAAATCAGAAAATTACACTGGAACCAGAAAATCACATGGGGACCATATTGTAGCAGATCCACCATAAAGTTTTTTTCTGTATTTTTTACGAGAATTAATGTTGTGCACACTTCTGCTGTATCTTGGCATGCACATGCTGAGATAAATTATTACCCTCCATCCAGGCAAAGATATAACAGTTATATAAGAGATAGTAAATGTTAATGAAAAATATCCTTGGTTACAGAATACATCTAATGCGCAGCATATGCCATTTCATTTGTTCAAAATGATTTTATTTTTCCTCTAAGAAATGGATAGACCACTGTCTCAGTGGTTAACAAAAATAAGATTTATTATTTTGTTGATGTTTTGGGGGCTGGAGCATAGCACAGTGGTAGGGCATTCGCCTTTCACGAGGCCGTCCCTCTCGGAGAGCCCAGCAAGCTACCGAGAGTATTGTGCCTGCATGGCAGAGCCTGGCAAGCTACCCGTGGCATATTGGATATGCCAAAAACAGTAACAAGTCTCACAATGAGAGATGTTACTGATGCCCGCTCGACCAAATCGATGAGCAACGGGGTGACAGTGACAGTGATGTTTTTGAAGGATGAGGGTTGTCGGACCATACCTGGCTTTGTATAGGACTGACTGCTGGCTCTTGCTCAGAGATTACTCCTGGCAGGATCATGGACCCATGTGGGATGTCAGGGGTTAGAACCCTAGTCACCCACATTGAACAAAAGAACTGTGCTATTGTTGTGGCCTATAAACAACTTAATATTTGAATCTAGTTAAGCAATTTATGACTTTGGTCACTTCAGATTAATTGCATCAACTCCTTGAATCAATGTTCATCATTTTTGTAATGGGATATAACATAATATATTATGACAATTTAACATAATAGCACATGCAACAACATATGTGGCATAGTAGATGCTAAATTCTATTTCAAAAGTAACTTGTAACCTGAAAATTGTCTCAGTAAGATTATAGATTATGACTTTGGGCCCAAAAGAATCATTATGTGAGAACATGAATTGCTGTCAACTGTTAGTTCTCTACTACTACATGAATAACCTGAGGCAATAGGCAAAACAAAGATTTAGGGGAAAATCCTAGTTTTCATTTCTCTGCAAACAGAACCCAAGACAAAGGCTTGGCTTCCCTAAGAAGAAGCACTAGAGGGTAGAGAGAATGAGAAAAGCACATAAGAAAAGTTCAGAGTGACTTCCATGGATATTCAGGACTGACTATTCAAAATTTCTTTTTTTTTAATTTTAATTTTTTTATTTTATTAGTTAGTTCACAATATTTGATTACATTTAATATTCAAACACCAATTCCACCACCATTACACCTTCCCACCACCAAATTCGGGATGTTTCTATCTCAAGCCCTAATCCCTTTCCCAAAACAAACCAAAAAATCTAATTTGCATTGTCTGTTATGAAGAACTGTTGAACATGCTTACAAAAATGTGTTTGTATAGGGAACAGTGTGAAGATTGTTCCATTTTAGCAGGAACCATTAAGACATCCTATAGGATATCACTAACATGTTAAAGTTTGGGTGATGTGAGCTTTGGTATATATATCTGAAAATATGTATATATGCATATATGTATATATATATATATTTCCTTCTATGATTTGTTGCCTACTGTCTGAATCCCATCAAATATGGTGTGGTAATTATGAAGAATGAGTAGGGAGTGTCTTATGATGTGTCCAGTAATATGTTCGCTCATTTGTGAGGCTCGGTCTGAGCGTGCGGGGAGCAGCCTTGAGCGTGGCAGTGGTTGGGTTGTGGATGTCGGCTTCCAGGGCTGGGTCCCTTGGGGCGGAACCCCGCCGCCTTCTGGGGTGCCTGAGTGAAAACAGCCTGGCGCAGAGTCAGGTGGCATAGCTATGGGGGTACTCAAGATTTCTTTAGAGAGATGACTTCTCCCTCAGAAGACTAGCCAAAAGAAGGATTGTCCAAAACATTAAGTATGGATTGTTGTGGGTCTGTAAATGTCTGAGAACAATTGACTCTTGAGTTGATGTAGTTCCATTTACTGTTTCCTGATACTTTCAAGAAGTCTCCTCACAAGAAGCATAAACACTTTTAAGAGCAACCTTGAAAATTCAGACTACGGTCACAGGTATGTCAAAGAGGAGGTTGAGTTGAAGAAGAAGTTAGAATCTGGAAAGTTGCACTGATGTGAAGGGAGGAGAAACAGGTACAATGGAAACAAGGGACATTGTGATCAGAATTCTGTAAAATCATTACTTTTTATTATGATAGACTGGATTATGTCTGCATTTTTCTTTCCTGATTTTCCTATTTTTAAAATTTTCACAGCTAAATACAGGACCATTGCTTTCTTTCAGTCATGAGTTTTTGAAAAAGTCATACTTAACTGCCTACACTATAAAGTGCAGCATATACTTTTAGATAAAATTGTCATGATAATTGATATAGCCTAGACCTATATTTTATGTTCTCTGATCCTTAGACTATCTATATCATAATGATCATAAAACTTACTCATTAAAATAATTTAGAATAAGGCATCTTTGTATTTTATAATAATCTCAGTTTTAAAAATTTGGGATTATTGTTACAATATTTTGGGGTAAGGTTCTCCTATTTCTTGTACATTCATTTTGTAAGATTTTCTTCTTTGGGCCAGAGAAATAATAATGTGGGTAGGGTGCTTGACTTGTATGCACCTGGGTTTGATCCCTGGCATCATATATAATGCCCTGAGCACCATGAATATTTTCTGAGCTGATTCAGGAGTATCCACTGAATATCATCAAATGTGGTCAAATTAAAAAACAATAACAGCAACAACATAGGGCTGGAGCGATAGCACAGTGGGTAGGGCATTTGCCTTGCATGCAGCCAACTCAGATTGGAACCCCAGCATCCTAGATGGTCCCCTGAGCACCACCAGGAATAATTCCTGAGTGCATGAACCAGGAACAACCCCTGTACATTGCTGGGTGTGACTCAAAAAGCAAATAATAATAATAATAATAATAATAATAATAACAACAACAACATTGTTTTCTCAATACCCTGTGTGACAGTAGAATAGAAGTGCAACTTCTTTCCATCCCATCTTTGGGTGTGTGATGAGGAAGTCATTGATAAAATGAATTTTTACTATACTTTATATTTGGATGTTATTACATGTTATGTTGATGAGAGTTTTCTTCATTTGTTACTTCTTAGTGAATGAATGTTATGTACACCATAGTAGTCTGTGTTGATATTAGGTTCTTATTTAAAGTTTTAACATTGTTGGGAAAACATTTGAGGAATGGACATTAAATGGCTTGGAGGTGTAATTTTACCTTAAAATAAAATAATAACAATATACATTGTTCAGACAGGTAATCATTTTTCCTTAATATTCTTTATAAAACTATGTAATCTTATTAAGTATATAAACCACGATAAAGAGAGTACATGCATTCTAAATTATATAAAATTAGGTATACTACCATATTAGCTGGCTAATCTTATATAAAGTTTCTGAAAATATACATTCTATTACTAAAAATATGCCATTTTCTCTAAAATGGACAAATATATGAATTTTAAATACCAATTTTTTAAAATGACTTCAAAATTTCCTATCACTTAGGTTTTCATCAGTCAAACACATTTACTAATAGGGTAATAGTAAAACTTTATTAACCACTGGTGCATGGCAAGAATTATTATTTATTATAGTTTGACTATACTATTTTAAGATTTTATTATATGATAAAATTTTTACTATCACCTTATTAATGAATGTTTTTAAAATTTTATCATATATATGGGCTGGAGCAATAGTAGAGTGGGCAGGGCGTTTGCCTTGCATTCAGCCAAACTGGGTTCAATTCTTCTATTGAGAGTATCTCTCCCGCACGGCAGAGCCTGGCAAGCTCCCCGTGGCATATTCGATATGCCAAAAACAATAACAACAAGTTTCACAATGGAGACATTACTAGTGCCCGCTCGAGCAAATTGATGAGCAATGGGATGACAGTGACAATGACAGTGATCATATATATCTTTAAATTTGCTACCTTGATATGTTCTCTTTTCAAAAGGGCCTCACTGTAAGGACAATGTGGTGTTCTTAAATAAAAACATTGTATTTTATAACCAATAAGCATATCAGAAAGTGCATTCAATAACTATAATATATCACAATCATGCCATAAATGGGCCATCACATATTTTGGTCACCGAATATATTAGAAAGAGAACTAGAGACTACTGGAGGTGAAATTCATTGAAACTGGGTACTTGCAATCCCATTAATACAATTTCTATATAGTTGCTTGATTGCTAAATATACAATGAAATAATAGCCTTTAAACTAAAACTTTGGGGGCTAGAGTAATAGCACAGTGGGTAGGGCATTTGCCTTGCACATGGCTGACCTGGGTTCGATTCCCAGCATCCCATATGGTCCCTTGAGCACCGCCAGGAGTAATTCCTGAGTGTAATCCCAGGAATAACCCCTGTGCATCAGGTGTGACACAAAAAGAAAAAAAATAATTAAACTAATAACGAATCACGAATCACGAAATCCCGTTGATCATCGATTTCTCGAGCAGGCTCAGTAACGTCTCCATTCGTCCTATCCCTGAGATTTTAGAAGCCTCTCTCCACTGGGCCTTTCCAACAATGCTTCATTGGAGGCTCTTTCAGGGTCAATGGAATGAGATCCAACTTGTTACTGGCTTTAGCATATGAATACACCATGGGAAGCTTGCAAGGCTATCCCATGTGGGCAGGAAACACTCAGTAGCTTGATAGTTTCTTCCAGAGGGAGAAGTAGGTTATAAAATATCGCTTCTGGGAGCTTGCTTTTAAGTCTCTGGATGTTGGCCCTTGATGGGATTACACACACCTGTGTTCTTCTGCCGGTACCTTCATGCATGAGGCTTGTCCAAACTTGTGGAGAGGGGCCTTGAACATGGCTGTGGCTAGGTTCCGGTGGTCCTCGCCCCCTGGAGCTCTGCTCGGGGTGGGGAGGGAAGCTGGAGCTCATCCTCTCTGAGGGGTCCCGGGGAAGACAGCCAGGTGTGCGTGCAAAAGACTCTCTGCCAAAAAGATTCTTATAAGCCTTTGCAATAGTCCCAAGTTCAACCTGTAAACAAAAATTAAAATTTTTTTACACAAACATGCATACCTTTGTACATGTTTGTAGTAGAGGAAGTATAAATGATAAACAAACTAATACTTAATTCATTAACTGTAGCAAGGATTTTGTACAGCTTGCTTATTGGCAGACTGTGATAATCTACTTCTTTCTCCCTTACTACTCTCATCTGTAAAACAAAGGAACTATTCTAATACTGTTACAATCTGATTCAATTAATGATAGATGGCAGCATGATTATATATATAATGTTATCAATATTGGCTATCTAACTTACTATTTCACAGAAAAATTGATTAAAGTAAATATTGGTGTATAGAAAACTGAAAACAATGTATTATCATAAAGTATACATATATAGAGTTTACCTCAGACCAATCTTTTAAGTATTTGCATGTAAATTAATTTACTCCAGAAATCCATTATGATGTGGTTATTAAAGAAGTATTATGTTCATATATTACTATATTATCATGTTATTATAACACTGTTATGTTTTTTATTTTAATGATGAATAAATTAATAGAAAAAGAAATGATCATCCTCTGTCTGAAAGTGAAAATGGGGGAAAAATATGATAATTGTGTCATGTATTGACCCAGCAATTAGAGAATCGTGCCCATTTATTTTAGGTAATGGCATTCTTTAATAATATGTCATGACAATTAACCCTGCAACACAGTAAACAAAAGTAGTCATTTGTTATGTTCTGAACCACAAGTAAATGTCTAAAAGGAAACTGGGACATTGGTGGAAAAAATTTGACACCAGTACTGGTGGTGAAACTGTTGTTCGAACATCATATCCTGAAACTCAATTATGATAACATTGTAAATTATGGTGCCTTAATAAAAAATTTAAAATATCCATTTACACTCAAAATAGTTATTCAGGTTTTATAAATTGAAAAGATAAACTCATTTTTTGTTATACTAAAGAAAGTATATCCCAGAGTAAAATATAATTCATCAGAGCAGAAAAGTTAAAACAGTGGACATAAAGATGATTTGGGACTGGGAGCTTCCATTTTCTGGTGCCAAAACCCACCCTCAGTCATTCAATTCTACATTCTGATTGGCTACCTGTTCCATGGGCAGAGATTTAAAGTGACTTGTTGCTGCATCATCTGCTGCTGTATCAGTAGAACCTCATAGAAAAAAACTATCTAACCCTATCAAAAAATGGGGAGAAGAAATGAACAGAAATTTCCTCCAGGAAGAAATACAAATGGCCAAAAGACACATGGAAAAATGTCCTATGACACTAATCATTAGGGAGATGCAAATCAAAACAACAGTGCAGTACTATCTCATACCACAAAGATAGGCACACATCAAAAATGAACAAGAGCAACCAGTGCTGGTGTGAATGTGGGGGTTAAGGGACAGGTCTTCATTGTTGGTGGGAATGCTGACTGGTCCAGTATTTTTGGAAAACAATATGGGCATTCCTCAAAAGCTAGAAATTGAGCATTCATATTATCCAGTAATACCATGTTTAAGAATACACCTTGGGGGCTCCAAAACATGGAACAAAAATGCCATCTGCTCTTTTATATTTATTGCAGTACTACTCACAACAGCCAGAATCTGGGAACAGCCTGAGTTCCTGGAATAGATGACAGGTTATTAAGACTATGGTACATCTACAAAAAGGAATATTATGCAGCTGTTAGGAAAAATAAAGTCATAAAATTTGTTTGTAAATGGATGGACACAAAGAGTATCATGCTGAGTGAAATGAATTAGAAGGAGAAGGGTAGACAGAGAATAATTGCACTCATTTTAGGGACATTAAAAAAAGCAGTATGAGCACAATATCCAAGGACAAAATAAACAAGGGCCAGGAGGATAGGTCCACATTTTGGACCTGCTTCCAAATAAAAGGGAAATAAATGAATCTAAATGAATCAACTCAAGTAGAGGAGATATGATTACATCATGAAAGATAAAACAATTTAGGCAACACTGGTATATGATTTGAAATTAAAATTTAAGCCTCCTCCCGATACAAAGTTTAAGATTTTACACTGAAAATATGTCCAGCATATTTCCTAAAGCACTGATGAGAGAATTAAGGGAAAAAAATGAAAACTATGAATCTTGTACTGCTCTCACAATTTGTAGTGAGCGTTAAAGATATGTTGTCTGAATGGTGTTTTGTTGAGTGTGAGGGGCTGGCTGCTAATTTCTTTTTTAATAATTGCACTCAAAGCTACCTGTGGTGTATTCGATATGCCTAAAACAGTAACAAGTCTCACAATGGAGACGTTACTGGTGCCCGCTCGAGCAAATTGATGAACAATGGGATGACAGTGTGACGACAGACAGTGCATTCAAAACATGTATGACACCTATAAAATTGTTTTATTTTTAAACAGTAGGTACAGATGAAGATACAGGACTGATCTGCCATGCTTTATAATTTCAGAGACAGTAAAAGAGACTCTGTCTCTTTTCACTTGCAAAATGCAATAGACTACTAATGTAGTTTAAAATAGAGCAAAGACTACTAATCTAGATTAATTTAATCCTTTAAATTGACTACTAGGAAAAGTTGCTGTTGAAATGCATATAATTATTGAATTGCCATGACAAATATTATGCAATTGCAAATATTCTGGATAAACTGTGTATCCTGAAATGTGCATCTAAACAATATCTGCCATAAGGTTTTATATTAAATGTTATTATCTAAAATAATAAATTATTACACTTATGTATAGGTTTGTATGACACTTGTTGTGCCACCTATTTAAAATTTATGCAAAATATCTATATTGAGATTATGTACATTTTAAAGAGAAATGGAATGAAAGACTTAGAAAGTGATGTAAATGAAGACCATTTTGTTTATTTTAGTAAATAGATTTCATAACATTCTGTCATCTTGAAAAGAAAATAAATTAATTCTGTTTACTGGATTCAAAATAATTTAATATTATATTTATTATTGAGTTTTATAGATTTTCTTGATGTAAATATCTGATAGAAAATTGTCTATTATACTATGCCTGGGAACATTTAGTTTCATGTCCCTCTAAAACTACAATAAATATCACTGCAGATATTAAATACTAAGTGTACACATTTATTACTCATTTATGTGTATATATCTATATATATAGAATTAAGATTCAATTGAAGGATTGTTTGCAGAGCCAAACAGATATAAATATTAAGGTTTGGGCCTTACACACAGATTGCCCTAATTTGATTCTTGGTACTACATTTGGTCCCCAAACTCTAGGATAAGTGATTCTTGTATAAAGTGAGAAATAAGCCCGGAGAATACCTGGGTGTAATTCAAACCCTGGACTGTCCTCCAACAGCAACAAAAAAAATTAGTGTAGGTAGATACTCTGGTTTCTGATATCCTAAATTATAAACTTTTCAATTTAAGAAAATAATCTTGACTTTTAACAATATATACTAGTATAAGGTGTGTATCATCACAAGGGCTCCAGTGATGGGATAAAGGAATTTTATTAATCACTCAGGTACTATATAGAAATATAATATGCATACTTTTATTTTTTGAGATTTTATTTTATTTTATTTTTAATTTATTTTTTAATTAGTGAGTCACATTGAGGGTACAGTTACAGATTCAGATTCACACATTTTTGTTCTTGTTTTTCCCTCATGCAATGTTTAAGAGCCCATCCATCCACCAGTGTCCATTCTCCACCACCAATGAACCCAGTATCCCTCCCACCCAACCCAGTCCTATCCCTCCACCCCACCCCGCCTCTGTGGAGGGGCATTCCAATTTGATATCTCTCTTTTCTTTTGGGTGTTCTGGTTTGAAATAGGGGTATTGAGTGGTAATCCTGTTCAGTCTCTAGTCTACTTTCAGCACATAATATGCACACTTTTATACTTTTCCTGCTTCAAGTATCACAGGAAATCTCAGAAGAAATTTAAACTTAGAAAATTCAGATAATTGTTACCTCTACCATGTGCCTATTGAATTAATACATTTTAAATTACCACGCATAGTATTTAATAGTACTGCACTGTCATCTCGTTGTTCATCGATTTGCTCAAGCAGACACCAGTAACGTCTCCATTGTGAGACTTGTTACTGTTTTGATACTTAGAAATATTCTTCTGACTATATATTTCTACTGACTGTTATCATTGAATTCATCTGTTGCTAGTTTCAATTATGATATATAATAGTTTCTATGTGTTTTTGTATTTGTCACATTATGTGCTGCTTAAGATAATATGATTTTCTTCTAAGATCCACCCTTAGAGGTTAACATATGTATGTCTGGAAAGCTAATCAAAAAGATAGCTTTGCTATAGATGAAAAGCATGGAAATCATAGATCAGTTGATTATGAGCCAATATTTGTAATTTTTCATTTTTATCATTACTATTCACTTAATAATATCCATGGAATTTATTTATTTGTATATATATTCTGATCCTGATTAAATAAGCAAGATTGCATATTTCTTGTGTTGCTACATTCTGAATGGTGAGGTATCAATCTTCCTATAGTCCTGAAAAGTATGTCAGAAGACAGGCATGGAAGGATAAGGAAAGTCATTAAGGTGCAAGTTAACTCAGGTGAGGTTGTATGTGTGTGGTATGTATGGATAAATTTAGTATCCTTAATTACTCAGTGACAGACTGCTGAAGAAAAATGAAGCTCCAGAACAAGATTTCCACTGCTAAAAAATAAAAACATAAACAAAAGCAACCTCTATTACATAGAATTTCCATTTGGGGAATAGGGTGAAACAGTTCTCTGTGTGAGGTGAAACGAATCTGTCTTCTAATAACCTCGATCTAAAATGTTTCACTTTGACTTGAAAGTTTAGTTGTACATCATCAATTGGTTTTATTTCTTAATTTTTTCAATCTGTTGGAATTTAGAATCCGAACTTCTTTACACTGGGATTCCTTGAACTATAGAACTTATTTCTCAATCACTTTTCAGAGACATTTTAATGGGTAAAAATGAAAATAAAATAAGGAATATGCTCATTCTACCATTAAATCAAGCAAGTATCATTTATTATGTTCTAAGAACTTGCTGAAATGTGGCTTAGGTACTCTGTTAAATAGACATTATAAGTTTCTTTGATAAATTTCTCAGAGTTTAAATGCTTGTTACTTTTTGTATCTGCAAAATGATTTCAGCTTTCACCTATAATTTTACATTCTAGCAGTGATGCTCTATATTTTAGTATCGAGTATGATTAAGTCCATTGGACTTCATCCAGTTTGCTACTTATTTTTGACACTGGGAAGACTGAGGACGCATAAGTGAATTGAAACTCTGTGTGTTTCAAGGAAGATAAATACATAGAAAGCAACCGAGGAAAGGAGAGTTTATTTGCTATCAAACTTGACAACATCTCTGGTACGAGAAACCAGAAAAATGTTTTCTAAAACATTCTTTATGTACTATGTAAAAATTAGTTCTTTATGTAAGTTTAAGAATCCTGGTTGCATGATCATATGCCAAGGTTGTAAAAAATACAAACGCACGCGAGGGCGAAAAGGGGTGATGTGTGGTCGCAGGCTCTGGGGCAGCTCTCTCTCTTGCTGCTTGTGTTCGGTACTTTCAGGCCACTGTGTTGAACTGGATCAGGATGGCTCCTCCTTTGTGCTCCACTTCTGTGTGTTCTGCTGTGCTCTCTTCTATCTGTCTCTCTATCTCTGTCTCTGTAGTCTCTCCTCTGGTCTCTTCCTACCTCTCTCTGTCTCTGTTGTCTCTCCTCTGGTCTTTTCCAATCTCTCTACTGATCTCTTCTGATCTCTCTTCTTCCCATCTCTCTCTCTGGAGCCCTTCTGCTTCTCTCTCTGGAGCTCTTCTCGCTCTAACTTCTGACTCTGACCCCCTCTACCCTTACAATCTTAGTTTACATAACAATCACATAGGGTTGAGTTATCTCTTGCCCCCTCCTCTGACTGTGCTCACTGGGGACCCTCTGAGGGGGTGGGTTGAGTTTCCCACCCCATCCTGAGCAGAGCCCCAGCAGCTGGAGATCTCCAGAAGCCAGCCAAAGCCATGTTCAAGGCCCCTCTCCACACATTCGGACAAGCCTGACACATGGAGGAATCTGCAGAAGAACCCAGGTATGTGGACCCGGGGCTGAGATCTCCAAGTCTGCTCAGTTTGGGACTGGGCCTCTTCCACCCAGATCCCCCATTTTCCAGTAGCTAGGTGGTCACACCCAGAAACTGGCGCTCCCCCACCCCCCTAATCCCATGCCATGTAATCCAATTAACAACCAACATCCAGAGACTATTAAATCAAGCTCCCGGAAGTGCTTTGTGGTGGCGGGGCAGCATCTTATAGCCTAGTTCTCCCTCTGGGAGAACCTGGCAAGCTACTGAGAATTTCCTGCCCACATGGGAGAGCCTGGAAAGCTCCCTGTTGCATATTCATATGCCAAAATCAGTAACAATGATGGGTCTCATTCCCCTGACCCTTTTGAAAGAGCCTCCAATGTGGCACCACTGGGAAGAACGAGGAAAGAGAAGCTTCTAAAATCTCAGGGCTAGTACGAATGGAGACATTACTGAGATGCTTGAGAAAATCAGTGATCAACGATCAATGGGATGAAGAAGAAGAGGATGATGATGAGGAGGATGATGGTGATGATGAGGATGAGGATGAGGATGATGAGGATGATAGGGTTGTCATACAAAGATGGGTTTAACATTAACAAATCAATAAAGAGAGGTAAGGCCATTCCTCCAGGAGATTAACTCAAGGATAAAATTTCATCTAAAGAGATTATTCCAGATTACTAGAAGATCCGGTTAAGGGCAGATCCCACCCAGGGTGTGTCAATTTCATCTTTCCTCAGCTAGTAATCCACTTAAATAGTTGTAGTAAACTACTAATATTTCTAGCAATGTCATTCTGTTTGAGCACAGTAAAGGATATATCAAATTTAAACTTTGATTATTCCTGAGGACATCACACTATATATTCCAGACCATAGTCCTCAGGTCAGGTTAGTCTTCCTAACCCCAGCCAGGTCCTAGTCTCATTGTTACTTTTAGATCATGACAGCATTTGTCATGACCATGTTCTCAACTTATAGTTGAGTATTGTGGCACTTTGGCCTGATCCATTTCGATGCTAGCGTAGCTCATAGCTTGCCCTGGGTCCATTCCATCCCTCTTCGGGACCCTGCTTTTAGGATGCTAGAAACTAAGGGCAACTGAGTGGAGAAAACAGATGCCAGGAGTAAATATTATTCGGAGTCAATCAACTCCCAAGTTATAAGTTCATAATATTAACTATCTTCCTGTGTCCATACAGAAAGGCCATTGCTTTAAGGTAAACTAAGTTCCCTGCAGCAAAGCTGAAAGGACAGACCCAATGTTATCCTTACACAAGGCTGTGATCAGTTTTCTAAGAAAATGACAAATTATCTACTACACTATTTGTGTTTCAACTGGCCACGAGAAGTTCTTGTGACACAATCCTCCAGCACTTAGGGTTATAAAGTATTTTACATTTTGGAGCCATTTTAATTAATGTGTTGTGAAGGACTGGTACAATATTACAGTGGATGCATTTTGTGCCTTGCAGAGGTCAACATGGGTTCAATCCCAGACACTGCATATAGTCTCTCAAACAGATCCAGCAGTAAGCCAGGATCACTGTCAGCTATGTCCCAAAGGCAAAACAAAAAATAAAGCGTATTATGGGTAACTTGTCATTTTATTTTTTATTTAAATAATGATGTATGTATGTATATTTAAATAATGATGTATGACATTGGGAGTCTTTTTATGTACTTATTAAGTTTTTGTAAAGCTTCTGTAAAGTCTTTGTTTTGTTTTAAAATTTTGAGTTGACAATTTTCTTTTATATTTTAATAATTTTTGTATACTCTGGATAAATCTTCAAAGAGGTACATTTTTGCAATATGTTACTATTTTTGATTTGTCATTTTTTTATTCTTGTGTTTTAATTTTTGTGCTTTTGTCATTTGTACTTTAAATCAAGCACTTTCTGATTTCATATACTTTTCATCATTATGAAAGCATATTTATTATGCTTCAGCTTAGATGTATCTCAGTAGTTGCTTTAGAATTTTCAACGCATATTTACAGCTAATTCAAGCTCACTTTCAAATATCACTCTAATATTCAACAGGTAGTATGAGGAGCTTCAGAATACAAAGTAATCTTTATTCTTCTCTATTGTATCTTATATCATCATTGCCATTCATATCACTTTCATCTAGACATGCACATAAATATCTATCTGTACATCTATGCACATATACATCATTGAATTCAGCATTGTTGTCACTATTTTGAACTGAATGTTGCTACCCCTTATGAAATCTCTAAATATTTAAATAAAAGGGGGGTCATTCCTTCACCAAATGACAAAGGAAAGAAATAAAGGTATATGTCACTGCACTAGAAAACTGACCACTTAAATTTTGGAGAGCAAAAGAAATTTCAAATAGAAGTAGGGAATCATAAATACCAACTTTTAAAACTGTAACTGTCACTGTTGTCCCTTTGTTTATCGATTTGCTCAAGCGGACACCAGTAACATCTCCATAGTGAGACTTGTTGTTACTGTTTTTGGCATATCAAATACACCAACTTATCGAATACAGCAAGCCTGAAAGCTTGCCAGGCCCTGTCATGTGGGTGGGATAGTCTCGGTAGCTTCCTGGCACCCTGAGGGGGACAGAGGAATCGAACCCGGGTCAGCCACGTGCAAGGCAAATGCCTGACCTGCTGTGCTATCGCTCCAGTATGGAAGAAATATAGACTTATAGATTTAAATTCCATCTATTCTTTTTTCTGGTGTTCTCTCCTTCTGAAGATATGAGTTCCATCTACTCTTACTCTCCTCTCAGTAAAGAATTTTCTAATTTCTTTCAATCAGTATGCCTTTGGTATTGTTTCAACCATTTTGTCTGTTCCTTTATCTCTGTTCTGGAATTTCTATTACATATAGCATGTCTTATCTAGTCATTCCACAGTTTGCGATCTTTGTTCTTTTTCTTTCAGTTTTTAAATTCTGTTTTCAGGTTTTGTTGTTATTGTGAAGGTAAACTCAAGCTCAGAAATTCTTTCCTTATGCAATGCAGCCCACCAATAGCCCAGCAAAATCACTGCATTTCTGCTACTGAATTTTTTATGTCAAGCATTTATTATTAATTCTTTGTAGAATTTTGTTTGTTTGTTTGTTTTGAGGTACACCTGCAGTGCCTAGCTGCACTGAGGAATCACTTTTGGTGCTGCTCATGGCATCATATGAGTCACTGGGGATTAAATTAAATGCATGCAAGGCAAATACCCTACTGGCTGTACAATAGCTCTGGCCACTTGGTGTAGAATTTTTATCTTTCTGCCTTCATTGATCTTAATTCTTTCATGTATTTTATCCACTGAAGTATTTAGCATCTTATTCATATTGTTTTCTTTTTGTTTGTTTGGTTTTATTTTGGGGACACAGCCAGTGATTCTCAGGAATTATTCCTGACTATGAACTTAGGCATCACCCCTGGTAAAACTCAGGGAACTATATGGGATGTCTGGTATCAAATTCTATGGGCTCTGTGGAAGGGAAGCACCTTATTCTCTACTATCTCTCCAACTGCTAAATCACTTTGTTTTAAACCCTGGACTAGGCCTGTGAGATAATTTTCTGTTAGGTTTATGGATTATATGCAGCCAACCCCAGTTTAATTCCTGGCACTACATGGTCACTTAAGCAAACTGGGTCCAGCCTGAAAGGTGCTTAAATACAGCCATGTGTGGCCCTGGAGGTTCACAGAACTTTTGTGTAACTCGGGAAATCCCTGACACTAAAGGTTTAAGCACCGCATCCTCGAGTCTTTGAACTGAACTATCAGTCCAGTTGACAGAGAATTACAGAGAGGAACCGCTGAGGCATGAGAGCACAGCATAGAACATACCCCCAAACAAAGAGAAGAAAAGAAACCCAGCCTGTTAATGACAAAATCTGTCCTTTCTTATTTGGGTTTTAACTTTTACTTTTTTTTTTTTAGCTTTGAATCTGTCCTTACAACAAACCTTTCATCTTTTTCTTTTGCTAGCAGTACATGTTATGGTACATCAAAGAAATTGCTATCATTTTGTAGATGTGGTGTGTTGTGGTATGGTGTGGATAAAAGGACAGAGTGTATTCTATCATTTTAAGCATAGGTTTCAGGTGTTCAGTTTTTTTTTTTAAAGCTTGTATCAATAAACTATGAAGTTCATATATGCTTCGAATCTTCGAAACTTCATTGGGACATTATGCATAAAGTGGGTAGGGATTGTGTATATCCTGTCTCCCATACAGAAAATTAGAGAGAACAGAAATTGGGTTTTTTGTTAGAAAAGACGAAGTTATGAAATTTGCATAGGAGTGGATCAACATGGAAAGTATCATGTTGAGTGAAATGAGTCAGAAAGAAAGAGACAGACATAGAAAGCTTGCACTCATATGTGGAATATAAAGTAGCAGAATGGGACACTAACACCCAGGAGTAGTAGAGATAAGAACCAGGAGGTCTGTCCCACAGCTTGAAAACTGGCCTCACATGCTGGGGGAAAAGGTAGCAGAAATAAAGAAGGGAACACCTAGTAGAGTATATTTTGGGAGGACCCACTTAGGTTGAAAGCTGCATACCAAAAGTAGACTATAGACTGAACATGAAGGCCACTCAATACCTTTGTTGCAAACTACAACACCCAAGAGGAGAGAGAACAAAAGGAAATGCCTTGCCACAGAGGCAGGGTGGGGTGGTGGGGGTAGTGGGAGGGATACTGGGAACATTGGTGGGGGAAAATGGGCACTGGTGGAGACATGTAAACCAAATGCAAACATGAAAGTTCATAAGTTTGTAAGTGTACCTCATGGTGATTCACTAATAAAAATAAATTAAAAAAAGAAATTCGTTTTTTCTTCCTCCAAAATTAGTGAAGTACAAATTAATCCTGGCATCTTAGCAGGTAAAGTTCTGATTACAGTGTTATTGAGGGCAGAATTTTGAAGAAAAAAAAAACCCACAAAAACCCCTTGTCCTCGTAATACTATAACACCGAGGGCCCTGCCCATGCCTCCACCCTCACCCCTGGATCCCAGCACCGGATTTTTAACTTGACAGAGACATTAGTACAGTTAGGAAGCACATCAAAATTCAATGTGTAGATAAGAGGCGAAACAGGAATATTTCACAAAGCCAATCAGCAGGTACCTTAAAGGACAGAGGAAAGTGTGATACTTTCCTCTTCTATTTTTTTTTTTTTTTTTTGCCTATGAGCCTGCTACATCTAGAAGACACTAATCTGTTGTAGTCTACCCTTCTCTGAGCATGCTTTTGCTTCCCCTGTAGTCGATTCTATACTTTCATGGGTGCATTTTTGCTGCGCATTTGTTTGTTTATATTCACAGACCTATATTGTTTTGCCCATGGGACAATTTTGACCTTAGGGCTAGGTTTTTGTTAAGACAATGTAAAATAAGCAAATGATAGCGAAGTGAGTAGGATGTTTCCCTTGCATGCTGCTGACCCGGATTCGATTCCCAGCATCCCACATGGTCCCCTGAGCACCGCCAGGAGTAATTCCTGAGTGCAGAGCCAGAAGTAAACCCTGTGCATTGCCAGGTGGGACCCAAAAGCAAAAATAAATAAATAAATAAATAAATAAAATAAAAGATAAAAAAATTCTACATATCTAAGAAAATTTCTTCTTTCACTGTGCAAACATTTTCAATTCTTATAGATTTTTTTGGTGTATTTATCATATTTTAAATGTGATACCCCTGGCATATCATTGTGAAGCTATAAGTTTTTATTTTTGTTTTAATTTTTAACTATCACCGAGGAAGATTAAATGGATATACTTGTGAATACAGTGACATCAGGCATTATAAAAATGGTTTCTAACATAATCACACACCAGGGAAGTTGATTTTATTACTTGTACATTTTAAGTTTCAAAATTTTATTTATCTTTGGAGCTTTTAAAAATATGGCACAGGCTTCTTTTCACATCCTAGCCATAGCACTTCACAATTCTTAATATTAATGCATTGCAACATTTCCATTAAATTTTATTCCATCACTCTTTGCATTATTACATTGAAGTTAATCAGTGTGAAAATTACTTGACAGTGCAGTTTATATAAAGGACACTAAGACCTTTAGACTTCCCATGAATAGAGTAATAGACTAATATGCTCAGAAAAAAAAATTAAAGCCTGTAAATAATTGATAGGAAGTGTTCTGTATTAATTGGGGTACAAAACTAGAAACAGAGTAACATTAAACAATATAAATAACTGTTGACCCTGAATATATTATGGTTTCAGATTTTGTTCTTATACTGTCAGTGTCAAGAAGTGTATGAAGTGAATATTAAAAAACAAGAGCGGTGCAAAATCAGTTTCATCAAATTACCCTTCCTCTCTGAGTTGGTTATTATTTACTAATTCAATAAATATTTATTGAGTGATTGTTACATGACAGGTATACTATTTTGTGATCTGTGTACTTAGCAATGACATAGATAAACACTGCTTTACGTATTAATTTTGATAGTTTTAAACAAAAACTAAAAATACTGAAAATACAACATTTACTTCTCTGATGAGATTTCAAATGTCACATATATTTTAATATCATTAATATGTCAAGTAGTTGATGTAGATTTAACTGCTATATATTTTTAGCATATATAAAGTTTTAGAAATTTGGACAAATTAGTATATATATGCTTTTTCTTTAATATTGCCAATAAAAATGATGAGTAATTATAATAAAAATATATATGTTTTTATATCACTGTATCACAGTCATCCTGTTGCTCATCAATTTGCTCTAGCAGGCACTAGTAACGTCTCCATTGTGAGACTCAATGTTACTGTTTTTTGGCATACCAAATACGCCACAGGTAGCTTGCCAGGCTCTGCCATGAGGGCGGGATACATTCGGTAGCTTGCCAGGCTCTCCAAGAGGGGGCGAAGGAATCAAATCTGGGTCGGCCGTATGCAAGACAAATGCCCTGCCCACTGTGCTATCACTCTTTTTATATGGTAACATAATATATTATATAATGCATATATATACCGGTTTAGTTTTGGGGACACATGTGGTTCTTCTCCAGACTTACTTCTGTTTCTGCACTCAGCATTTAACTTCTTCAGGGCTCAAGGAATCATATAGGATTTCAGGGATTGAACCTAGATCAGCTGCATGCAAGGCAAATGCCTTGCTAGTGTGTGTACTGTGTGTACTGCCTTGTACTGTGGCTCCAGCCCCCACATAAAATATTTTGCTGCAATTTAATAAGTATCTTTGTGCAGAGTTTTTGACTTACCCATTTTAGCTATCAAATACTTATATTGTCTTCCTCAACACTGTGTCCATAGTACTAGATTCTTATATTCTCAATCAGGATTTCAAATTTTTCCCACTTTATTTCACTTGAGACATAAAATGCAGGTGAGCTTGCCAGAAATATTTTAGATCATTACATAGTTGAAGTTCTTTATTAATTTCTGATTATTGTATATTTAGAAATCTTTTATTATTTCAAAAAATTTTAAGACTACCACATTCAGTTATATGACTAATTACCCAGTTTAACGAGTTGATGCCAGCACTGCAAGTTGTGTTAAGCCAAATCCTAATCTCAGTCAGCAATGATATAGCTGACAATAGCACAGTCAGCAGTGCTATTGTCAATATGTCTAAGAAACTAAGATCTAAATAACACAAGTAACAAGAATATCTTTACCAAACCAAATCTTCAGGTATCACTTATATTATATTCTTTTAGCTCTTCTGTGTTATGCTAGAGTAAGATGTTGGTGACTTTCTACAAGTTGACTGCTAATTTTTTTTTAAATTTGAGATATGGCTGTCATAGCTGTCATAAGATATGACACCATGCTAAGTGAAATGAGTCAGAAAGAGAGGGACAGACATAGAGGGATTGCATTCATTTGTGGAGTATAAAATAACATCACATGAGGATGACACCCAAAGACAGTAGATACAAGGGCCAGAAGGATTGCCCCATAGCTGGAAGCCTGCTTCATGAGTGGGAGGGAGAAGGCAGATGGAGTAGAGAAGGGACCACTGAGAAAACGATGGCTGGAGGAACCAGTTGGGATGGGAGATGCATGCCGAAAGTGGATAATGGACCAAACATGATGATCTCTCAGTGTCTGTGTTGCAAGCTATAATGCCCAAAAGTAGAGAGAGAGTATGGGGAATACTGTCTGCCATAGAGCAGGGAGAGGGCGGGAAAGGGGGGGTATACCTGAGATATTGGTGGTAGGGAATGTGCACTTGTGGAGGGATGGCTGTTTGATCATTGTGAGATTGTAACCCAAACATGAAAGCTTGTAACTATCTCACGGTGATTCAATAAAATTTTAAAAATTAAAAAAAATATATGACACCATAGTGTACTAAATCACAAAACATTGTCGCATGCTATTGCGCATGTTATCACAGAGCTTCTCATTTTCAGGAGAACCCTTTATTTACATTTACCAATGCATCACATGATTTTAACCTAAGAAACATTGTTTTATAAAGCCTCTATACCCATCTGAATTCTTGCTCAACAGAAAGAGGCAATTGATGCAATTTATCCCTTTCTTTATTCCTTAAATCTTTATTACAAGCCTGTGATCAAAACCTTTAATTGAGAAACTAGTTTCTGAAAAATTGCAACTACATAAAATTTTCCTCTCTAAAGTAATTGCCATATTCTTGGCTACACTAGTGGAAGATATTTGTTCTCAGTGAGGACAGATATCAGATGTAATACATTTGTAGTCATAATTTCATTCAATTACATTTACTTATTTTGTTATTTGGCATATTTTTAACTGGCTATTCTAGAACATGACCTTTTCTTATTGTGTTAAGAGTTCCCTATCTTGATCTCCACACTAAAGATTTTATAGAATGATGCCTGATTACTTAAAATTTAATTTCAATTCTTACTAAGATTTATTATACAAACAAAATAAGGTTCTACAGCTGTATAGTAAGGGCAAAAATTATAGGTAGATTCCAAAGTAATTGATTCATTGACTTTCTTATAATACCTCCTTCTCATGAGGTGTGACATTAAGCTCATTAATGTTATCCCAGCTTTAAGAAATGCACAAAAGGTATGTAATGACTTTGTGAGACTGCACCAGGAAGCCAGTGGTTAAGTGAGAATTAATCATGTAGGCACCTTTTACCTAGAACATAACAATTTTCAGAATTTCAGAAATAAAGAAAATATGGTATACATCACAACATTTTCACAAATATTTATACATAGCATGCTATTGTAATCTTTTCAATGGCCAAGATCCAGAGACTATAAAACAAAGCTCCTGGAAGAGAGTGATGCAGAATATTGCATGGCAGAGCCTGGCAAGCTACTTGTGTCATATTCGATATGCCAAAAACAGTAGCAATAATGGGCCTCATGCCCCTGATCCTGAACTCGACAGGGACGAATGGAGGCGTTATTGGCACTGGCTCGAGGAAATCGATGAACAATGGGACAACAATGATACAGTGATGTTATTGTTTAAGCAAAGGCATGGACTAACTAAAATCTAAGTTTCCTGTTACAAACCAAGAACCCATTTTTAGAAAGTTTTCCTAAAACGTTATCTTTTCTTAGGAAAGCAGTCTTATGTAGCTACTTAATTCTTTTCTGTACAACTAACTGTTTCGAGTAACTGAACAACAGAAGCATCATATGCTACTTACAGTAACTAAGTTTATAACTGTATGCCATAATTAGAATTATCATGCTAAATTTATTAACAGATTTATTAACTGAGTTATCTATTTTATACTCATTCTAATAACTAGATTTCCCCTATTCATTCTCTATGCTTGATTCATTATTGATTGCATCCATTGGGTCCTTAAATAAAGCACTACTCTATAATATACCCGAATATTATTCAAAACATGATTCATAGAGTAGACCACAATCCATTCCTTAAAGAAACTTAAATTTGCTTTGGTAGTGCATGTATTTCAGTATGGAGACTGTAAATTTGTGTTTAACACTATGGAAGCACCCAAGGGGAATAGAGTATAATGGATTTGAGCTATTCCATATGCAATTCTTGACACCCCTCTTTCCTTTTATATTTTAAAATTAAGATACCATGACTTATGAAGTTATTCATAATAGTGTTATAGATGGAAGAGGACATTGGTTGTGAGACTCGTGTTAGAACATTGCCTGAAACAACTCTATTATATGTCATTTTCTAGGTGTCTGGCAGGAAGAAACTTAGAGAAACAGAAGAAGGGAATATAGGTATTATTAATAATATAGGCATTTTCTATAGGTAGTGGGTAGAAATTCTTTGTGAACAAAATTTTATATTACAGAGAATATAAATCATTTAGAAAGAAAAGTGTTCATTAACAACTAATAACACAGAGGTTTGGAACAAATGAAAATAAATATTGTAAGTATTTATAGTTTATGTTAGTATAAATAGTCTAAAATTTTCCTCTAGACAAAAAAGTTTGGTTGTTTTCAGAAAAAAAAGATATGAAATGATATGTTCTTATTACGTGTCAAAAGACAAAACTAAGAATTGGATTTAATGATGTTTGAGACAGAGAGGCTATCAGGTTTATTGCAATTATCAAGGAACATGAGATGAATGTTGGAAAGAAACAGAGTAATAGCAAGAATAGAAAAATAAGATTTAGGTTTTAATTTTATTATGTTAGAACCAATATCACTGTCACTGTCATCCTGTTGCTCATCGATTTGTTCGAGCGTAATATCTAGTAATATCTCTCATTGAGAGACTTATTGTTACTGTTTTTGGCATTTCCAATATGCACGGGTAGCTTGCCAGGCTCTGCCGGGCGGGCTCCATACTCTCCGTAGCTTGCCAGGCTCTCCAAGAGAGGTGGAGGAATCGAATACCGGTCTGCCTCGTGAAAGGCGAACGCCCAACCACTGTGCTATCGCTCCAACCAGAACCAATATAAAACCAATAAAAAAAAAACAATATAAAAAAAAGAAATGCCCAAACAAATAGAAGATTTTTTAACTGTAATTTTAGATTTAAGTAATTTAAGGTAATTTAGTTAAATTTAGGTAGATTTTAAGTAAATTTAGATACACATTTAGGTAAATTTAAATTTAGATATAGATAAATTTTAGGTCAATTTAGATTTAGGTAGGTTTAGGTTAATTTAGGTAATTTTAGATGTTTGGTCAAAGTAAAAAAATGTCAATATTTTAAGGAAATAATGAGATATTTATTATAAGAATACAGAAAACAGATAAAATATGCTTATGAGTGTCAACAATTTAACTCAGATATATACTATATTCTTAATGTGTAATAAATGACTCTGGTCAAGCAGGCTAGGCAATTGAATGAAGAAACTTTGAAGATCTGGGATAGTTGAGGACTGGAGGTTTAAAATTTGGAGTCATCAAATTAAGGTAATATTTAAAGTTGTTAGAATGTATGATCTCACAAAGTGTAGTAAAAAAAAAAAGTACCAGGGCAAAACTATGGCCCATTTTAATTGGTACAATAGGAGATACTTTAAGAAGACCTGGAAGTGGGAGTCAAGGATGCAATCAAATCAATATTTTAAAGAAAACAGAAGTAAAATATTTTTAATGTGATATATTTGCTTTAGGTAAAATTTGATACAATACCAATACATTTTGTAAGGTGGACCTCTCATCAACATTGTTAAGAAAAAATGTAGTAGACATTTGTATTATTCTGGCTATATAAGTTAGTATGAGTTCAATATAGAATGAGAATAATGGAAATTGAAAGTTAGATTATGAATAAAACTATGAAGGTAGCCAGGAGAAGTTTTTAATATGTGTTATTGGAGCATAGTTTTGATGAAAATTGCTAAGGGAGAGAAAACTGATGATGCAGTAAGTTAAGTGAAAGTTATAGTGGAAAATTGAGGTATTTGGATTTAAATGCATAGCTGATAGGAATAATTTTGAGTAAAAATAGTGATGTATACCCACAGTAGGATAAAATCAATAGCACAACTACCTGTGTTCATGAATGTGTATTCGATGTATTTGGTGCTATGTTTCTAGTGAAATATTTACAAGATGAAGCCATACTCACACAACGAGGGAAAAGGGTCAGAAGGGTTTTACATTTAAGAGCAAGGAAATGTACTTATCAAGAATAAGAGGTGACTGCTAAATGCATAAGGACAGAAATTAAGAAAAGAGTTCGATGGGTAGCGGGAGCTGAGAGCGGACTCCAGAGAGCCCTGAGCAGCCCCACCGCCGCCGCCGGCCTAGTTACCATCACACCCCGGGAGGAGCCGCAGCTGCCGCAGCCGGCCCCAGTCACCACCACCGCAACCATGAGCAGCGAGGCCGAGACCCAGCAGCCGCCCGCCGCCCCGGCCCTCAGCGCCGCCACCTACACCAAGCCGGGCACCACGGGCAGCGGCGCAGGGAGCAGCGGCCCGGGCGGCCAAACATTGGCGGCGCCCGCCGGCGGGGACAAGAAGGTCATCGCAACGAAGGTTTTGGGAACAGTAAAATGGTTCAATGTAAGGAACGGATATGGTTTCATCAGCAGGAATGACACCAAGGAAGATGTATTTGTACACCAGACTGCCCTAAAGAAGAATAACCCCAGGAAGTCCCTTCGCAGTGTAGGAGATGGAGAGACTGTGGAGTTGATGCTGTTGAAGGAGAAAAGGGTGCGGAGGCAGCCAATGGTACAGGCCCTGGTGGAGTTCCAGGGCGAGGCAGTAAATACGCAGCAGATCGTAACCAGTATAGACGCTATCCACGTCGCAGGGGTCCTCCACGCAATTACCAGCAGAATTACCAGAATAGTGAGAGTGGGGGAAAGAATGAGGGATCGGAGAGTGCTCCCGAAGGCCAGGCCCAACAACGCCGGCCCTACCGCAGGCGACGGTTCCCACCTTACTACATGCGGAGACCCTATGGGCGTCGACCACAGTATTCCAACCCTCCTGTGCAGGGAGAAGTGATGGAGGGTGCTGACAACCAGGGTGCAGGAGAACAAGGTAGACCAGTGAGGCAGAATATGTATCGAGGTTAGAGACCACGATTCCGCAGGGGGCCTCCTCGCCAAAGAGACCCTAGAGAGGACAGCAATGAAGAAGATAAGGAAAACCAAGGAGATGAGACCCAAGGTCAGCAGCCACCTCAACGTCGGTACTGCCGCAACTTCAATTGCCAACGCATACGCCCAGAAAACCCTAAACCACAAGATGGCAAAGAGACAAAAGCAGCCGATCCACCAGCTGAGAATTCGTCCGCTCCCTAGGCTGAGCAGGGCGGGGCTGAGTAAATGCCTGCTTAACATCTTTACCATCATCCGGTTTAGTCATCCAACAAGAAGAAATGAATATGAAATTCCAGCAATAAGAAATGAACAAGATTGGAGCTGAAGACCTTAAGTGCTTGCTTTTTGCCCATTGACCAGATAACCAGAACTATCCGCATTATCTATGAAGCATGGGGTTTTTATTATTTTTTACCTAAAGACGTCTCTTTTTGGTAATGACAAACGTGTTTTTAGAAAAAGAAAATAAAAGAAGCCTGGTTTTTCTCAATACACCTTTAAAGGTTTTTAAATTGTTTCATATCTGGTCAAGTTGAGATTTTTAAGAACCTCATTTTTAATTTGTAATAAAAAGTTTACAGCTTGATTTTTTCAAAAAAAGTCAACAAACTGCAAGCACCTGTTAATAAGGGTCTTAAATAATTTTAAAAAAAAGAAATGAAGAAAAAATTCTGCTTGAAATGTGGTTGAAACTTAAGAGTCGATTCAGACCTTTTTTGAAAGCAATGCCAAGGTAGGAGTAGACCTGCGAGAGATTTATGGAGGGAGGAATCTCTATAAAGGGTAAATGGGCAGGTTAGCCATAGGTTAGAAAACTCATCAGATTGTGTCCAAAGTCTGAAACCCATGAAATGAAAGGATAACTGGATAAGGGTAATTCTGCCTGCAGTCCAAAGCTGATATTCAGTCAGTCGGGCCAGTGTTAGGTCTACCTGCAAAGACTTATAGGAGAATCTTGTATTTGGGAAGAGATAGTCCTTCCTAATAGTCTTTTCATGCCCAGTTATTTATTGCCTAGAAGCAGGCAGTTTAGGGGAAGTTCAGCCTTAGCATGTAAAGAATCTTCCAGTGCTGCAGAAGCATTTCAGTCACTTGTAGTCACTGCAGTTAGTTCTCCTGAAGGGAGATCTGAACAGTGCATAACATGGCTGACACAACGTGCTTGTGTCTTTAGTTATGTGTAGCTACTCTGGGGCATTTGAAGGGGAAAAAAATGCAGTGTTTCAGTAGATTTTACTTTGTCAGGGAAACAAAATGGATAAAAATAGACAAAAGATAGAAAAATAACTAAGCAATTAATTATTTTTGCTTTTTTGGATCACATTCAACGATGCATAGGGGTTACTCTTGGCTCATGAACTCAGGAATTACTCCTGTCGGTGCTAGTGTACCATATGGGATGCTAGGAATCAAACCTGGGTCGGCCTCATGCAAGGCAAACACCCTACCTGCTGTCTTATCACTCCAGCCCCAGCAATTAAAATTTGGACAGAGTTTAAGCTGGTTATAGAAATGTGTTTCTGAGAGTCGTGTAGTTGGACTAGAGCAAACAAGATTCTAAAGCTACTTAAGTAACATTCTTTAATTCCTTATTTTTCCTTGCAAGTTTTGGAGAATAAAAGAGACTTATTGTGTGTACACATGCATGTGTGTATACACATAAGTATGTAATATACACACTATTATGTATATATCTGTCACTGTATCACTGTATCACTGTCATCCCATTGCTCATCGATTTGCTCGTGCGGGTACCAGTAACGTCTCCATTTTGAAACTTGTTGTTACTGTTTTCGCCATATTTTATATGCCACAGGGAGCTTGCCAGGCTCTGTAATGTGGGCGGGATACTCTCGGTAGCTTGCTGGGCTCTTGAATCCGGGTCGGCTGCATGTAAGGCAAATGCCCTACCTGCTGTGCTATCGCTCCAGTACACTCTTAAAATTATTTACCAAAGAAAGAGCTTAAAGAAGAAAAAAAAATGTCCAAAGTTCTATTTTTTTTTCTTTTTGGCTTTGTGGATCACACCCTGTGAAGCACAGGAATTACTTCTGGTTGTGCTCTGGGGACCATATGGGATGCAGGGATCAAACCTGGGTTAGCTGCATGCAAGGCAAACGGCCTACCTGCTGTACTATCCTTCCAGCCATTTAAACTTTCTTAATTTAAATGATTACATATGACTTAGATAAGTTCCAGCCACTCAAAAATTCTTAATTTAAGTAATTACATATGACTTAGATTAGAGCAATTTTTTGTCCCTTGTATGTTTCAATTCACATGTATTTGTTATACTTCTAACCAAACAGACTTTGACTTTAACTTTGTGTAACCAAGATAGCAATGGTCTCAAATTCTACTAAATTACCTAATCATATGCTCAAATAAAGACGAGAAATTTAATGTATTAAACTTGTTATACTGGCAGATGATACAATTCTACTAGGTAGTGAATTGGTATGAGAATTTAAAGGATACTGTCTACTTTCAGGAGTTTAAAATTTATTCACTGATGTTAGGGTTAAATTCTACAAAAAATGGTCAGTTTCCGAAATAGTTTCTATTTGGATTCTCTCTTAACTTGTCCTCACATTTCTATTTGGATCTTCCAATCCCTAAATGCACATTCTGGAACTAGAAAAGCTCAATATTTCTGTAACTTTCTCTAAGGGATGTCAAGTTCAATTTGCAAATTTAGAATTTATTTTCACTTATCCTGGGTCCATCTCCTCATTTCCTTCAATGTGGAGATTTAGTTTCCGATCAGAACCTTCAACATATTTTGTCATGCTCTAATTAATAAAATCATGCTTGACTGTGTCAGAAATATTAAGATGTAAATAGTACTTATGATCAATCATCACTGCTGTTGACAAAAGTACATCCTGAGAATATTAACATTTATTTTATTTTAAAAAATATCCTGTAATAGTTATCCAAGTTTGTTGAATAAAACCCACATAATATAACTTGCTAAGATTTTTACACTTTGACACCACACAGAAACCAAGCTGACTTCAAATATCTCCTTTTAATTACTGCCTTACACCCTTTGTAGTATATTTTAGTGTCTATATATTAATATAAAATAAAATATATAAACTAGTATAAAATATAAAAATATTTTAGTGTCTATACATTAATATAAAATGACATGTAATCCAAATTTTCAATACATTCACAGAGTAATCTTCTTTAAAAAATTCTGTATCACAAAAGGAACTGCCTATTAAAAAGTACAATCGAAACAACATCTGCACATGTATGTTCATCGCAGCACTGTTTACAATAGCCAGAATCTGGAAAAAACCCGAATGCCCCAGAATGGATGACTGGTTGAGGAAACTTTGGTACATCTATACAATGGAATACTATGCAGCTGTTAGAAAAAAGGAGGTCAAGAATTTTGTAGTTAAGTGGATGGGCATGAAAAGTTTCATGCTGAGTGAAATGAGTCAGAAAGAGAGAGACAGACATAGAAAGATTGCACTCATCTATGGTATATAGTATAACAGAGTGGGAGACTAACACCCAAGAACTGTAGAAATAAGTACCAGGAGGTTGACTCCATGGCTTCGAGGCTGGCCTCACGTTCCGGGGAAAGGTCAACTCAGAGAAGCGATCACCAACTACATTGTAGTCGAAGGCCATGTGGGGGAAGGGAGTTGCGGGCTGAATGAGGGCTAGAGACTGAGCACAGCGGCCACTCAACACCTTTATTGCAAACCACAACAGCTAATTCGAGAGAGAGAACAGAAGGGAATGCCCTGCCACAGTGGCAGGGTGGGGTGGGGGGGAGATGGGATTGGGGAGGGTGGGAGGGACGCTGGGTTTACGGGTGGTGGAGAATGGGCACTGGTGAAGGGATGGGTTCCCGAACTTTGTATGAGGGAAGTATAAGCACAAAAGTGTATAAATTTGTAACTGTACCCTCACGGTGATTCTCTAATTAAAAATAAATAAATTTAAAAATTAAAAAAAAAAGGAACTGCCTATTGAATATAAAAAAGAATATTTTTCTATGTCTATAAAAGGACATTATTAAGTTAACTTGTTGATTTCTTTCAGACTCTGCACATACAGCTTTGTGCCTATTTATTGGTGCTTCGGGGTAACTATTTTTGGTTATAGATATAATAATAGTCCTCAAATAAAAGCATATATGGTTCTTTCCTTATAGATTCAAGTCCTATTTTTATTAGAATCATTGCTATAGGGCTTGAAGCTTTTCAGTTCATAAAGGTGGCTTCCTAAATCAGAAACAAAAAGACCTTTTCTACAATATGTTACATAATTCCAGATGTGTATGTCAAAATCAAGAAATATACTTGCTCAAGAATCATTTTACCTATTTATTTTTCGGATCAAATTGTACTTCCCAATAGTGTATTGAAAAATTAATTACTTAAAATTGCAATACCTGAAAAGCAAATTGAAACTTTAGTAAAGAAAATGATTATTTTTCACTGCTGAAATAAAGCAATTAACTTTTCCAGACATTGTCCTTTTTTTCCCCCTTGCCAATTGTAGCATCTGTCTTTGAATGTCACAGCATTTAAGTCAGAAATTTCATTTTGAGTTAAGGATTTTTTGATAAAATTTGATAATACTTTTTTAAAAATTCACCCTACAGTCTTTGTAGAAACTGGGCATCTGTTTTTCTCTATATAGAAAAACTTTCTCCCACTGAACTAAATGTCATATAGAATATTAATTTGGCTGGTAAATTTTTGAAAAATTTAAGGTGTCACATTAATTTCCTGTTATGTGGAAATATGAGTAAATAAAATAATTTAAGAAAAGTATATGTGGAATCATTTAGAAATTAATTTTGCAAGAAGCACAACAAAAACTTGTTTCTAAACTTAGAAAGTGTTTATCACATGTATACTTATTATTTTTAATATTTTGAATTTGACATAAATAATATGCACAGAGAAGATAGAAATTAAAGAGAAAATATTGTTTTCATATTTTTGCTGTTTCTTTCCATACAAACTCATGCATCTGCATTTGACTTTGAGCTGAAAAAAGTATGGAAAGACAGAAAGAAGAAATTGCTTATATAATATAGTAATGCTCAAAATTATACATTATTGGAAAAATCTTCCTTAATATTTCATGTGTTTCTCACTTTGTATTATTGCTATCACTTTTGTATTATTACTATCACTTTTGTATTATTAATATCACTTAATCACACTTCAATAACTATAATTATTTGACTTCATAACATGTAATTATATTTATTGCCTCCACATTTTTTTGCTTTTAAATTTTCACTTGTTTGTCTTTTCAAAAACTACCTATCCCTTTGGCTAACATTTTTTTCAGTCTCATATGGTTTTGTTTTTCTTTCCATCGGTCCTCCTAAAAGTTATGTGCAAGAAGTTCAGGAGTTCTTAGTAGGGACTTTTGGATATCCAGAACTTCTGGTCAATACAAGGACCAAGGATTTGTGTTAGTTGTATGCAAGGCATATGCCTTCACCCCTGTATTATCTCTTGGAACCTCAGGCTAACATTCTTAAGTAGGTCCAACTTCACAGTGGATAACCAGTGATTCTTTGTTGCTGTTTTTCATAGACTCAGTATCTCAAATAGGTCAAATGCTATCCTTATGTCTAACACTCTATACATTTCTTCTATGAAATATCACTCAGTTGATGTCTCTGTTTTATAATTTCCCCAAATACCTAAGTCTATCTACTTATTTTACAGTCTCAAACTGAGATCTAGCTACATTGTTTGCTTATTGTTCCATCTGCCATATTTCTCCAAATTTGATAATCTATTTTATGTTATCATATATATTCAATAAAGATATGTTGGAGAAACATAGATAGTTGAGCAACAGTAAGTATCCCAGTAATAATTTTAACTATCATAATAATCTTTTCTTTGGCAGGGGTGATGGCAGAGACACACCTGAAAGTGCTCAAGGCTTACTCCTGACTCTGTGTTCAGGGATCACTCCTTTTGATACTAGAGGACTGTGTGGAGTAGCTGGTAATTGAACCTTGATAAACCTCACACAAGGAAAATTGCCTACCCATTGTACTATTTCTCTGACCCCTAAGACATAACATTTATATATATCATATAGGTAAATACAAGGTATTCAAAAATTTTTAAAAGACTCTCATTCCCTGGAGAGATAGCCTCAATAGTTCAGAGATGAGATGCTGAAGATGTTCAATGAACTCAAAGAAAGAGTGGAACAGACATCTAGTAAATTAAAGGAGGACATGAAAGAAACAGTGGAATGGACAGCCGAGAAAATACATGAAGAAATGAGAGCCGATGTTGGGAATTTACTCTCAGAAGTGTCATGAATAAAGTATTCAAGTAGATGAAATAAAAAACTCAGTGGTTGCCCTCAACAATAGAATGGCTACAGCCAAAGACAGAGTAAGCTTGAAGATGAGCAGCAGGAAGCTTATAGGCAACGACAAACAATGAGAAAAGACCTCCAAATAGCTCTAGGGCGAATCAGAGACCTAGGGATGATTTTAAGAGGAACAACATAAGAATCATGAGAATACCGGAAGGACAGTGAGGTAACCCTAATGAAAAAGCCACAGTTAAAGAAATCATTGCTGAAAAGTTCCCAAAACTGGAGAATGTAGGCATCCAGATTCAAGGAGCCCTAAGAATGCCAGCTAAAAGAGACCCTAATAAGAAAACTCTGAGACATATCAGAGAATGATGGATATCACAGATAGAGACACAATACAGCAAGCAGCAAGGTCAAAGAAGGAAGTCACATACAAAGGAGCACCCCCTTAGATTTACTGCAGAACTATTAGAGGAAACCCTCCAAGCCCAAAGACAATGGTGGGATGTAGTGAAAAAAACTCAATGAAATAAACGCCTCACCAAGAATATTTTATTAGGCTAAATTTTCACTCAAACTCAAAGGAACGATACACTATTTCATGGATAAACAAAAGTTCAGGAACTTTATAGACTCAAAACCAAACTTAAAAGAAGGACTAAAGGGCTGCTTTAAGAGCAGAAAGACCAGACCAATAAGACCAGTAAGACCAGAAAAACCCCTACAGAAAGATGGCACAAAACCCCATGACAATAATCTCTCTCAATGTCAATGGTCTAAATGCACCAATTAAGAGACTCAGAGTGGCAAAATGGATTCAAAAACTGAATCCAACATTCTGCTGCCTACAAGAAACACATCTGAACAGTCAAAGCAAACGCAAAGTCAAAGGATGGAAAACAATCCTGCAAGCAAACAACTCCCTCAAAAATGCTGGTGTGATGCAAAAAAATGGGCTTAGAACTCGACCTGACACCATGCACAAAAGTCAGATCAAAATGGATTAAAGACCTCAACATCAGACCACAAACCATAAGGTACATTGAAGACAAGGTAGGCAAAACCCTCCAGGATATTGAAGATAAAGGTATCTTCAAAGGTGACACAGAACTAAGCAATCTAGTAAAAACAGAGATCAACAAATGGGACTACATTAAACTAAAAAGCTTGTGCACCACAAAAGATACAGTGACCAGAATCCAAAGACTATCCACAGAATGGGAAAGGATATTTACACAATACCCATCAGATAAGGGGTTGATATCAATGGTATATAAAGCACTGGTTGAACTCTACAAGACGAAAACATCCAACCCCATCAAAAAATGGGGCGAAGAAATGAACAGAAACTTTATCAAAGAAGAAATACGAATGGCCAAAAGGCACATGAAAAAGTGCTCTACATCACTAATCATCAGAGAGATGCAGATCAAAACAACCACAAGATACCACCTCACACCACAGAGACTAGCGCACATCCAAAAGAACAAAAGCAATCGCTGTTGGAGAGGATGTGGCGAGAAAGGGACCCTTCTACACTGCTGGTGGGAATGCCAACTGGTTCAGCCCTTCTGGAAAACAATATGGACGATTCTCAAAAAATTAGAAATTGAGCTCCCATTTGACCCAGCAATACCACTGCTGGGAATATATCCCAGAGAGGCAAAAAAGTATAATCGAAATGGCATATGCACATGTATGTTCATCGCAGCACTGTTTACAATAGCCAGAATCTGGAAAAAAACCCGAATGCCCTAGAACGGATGACTGGTTGAGGAAACTTTGGTACATCTATACAATGGAATACTATGCAGCTGTTAGAAAAAAGGAGGTCACAAATTTTTTATTTAAGTGGATCGGCATGAAAAGTTTCATGCTGAGTGAAATGAGTCAGAAAGAGAGAGACAGACATAGAAAGATTGCACTCATCTATGACATATAGAATAACAGAGTGGGAGACTAACACCCAAGAATTGTAGAAACAACTACCAGGAGGTTGACTCCATGGCTAGGAGGCTGGCCTCACATTCTGGGGAAAGGGCAACTCAGAGAAGGGATCACCAACTATAATGTAGTCGAAGGCCATGTGGGAGAAGGGAGTTGCGGGCTGAATGAGGGCTAGAGACTGAGCACAGTGGCCACTCAACACCTTTATTGCAAACCACAATAGCTAATTAGAGGGAGAGAACAGAACGGAATGCCCTGCCACAGTGACAGGGTGGGGTGGGGGGAGATGGGATTGGGGAGGATGGGAGGGATGCTGGGTTTACTGGTGGTGGAGTATGGGCACTGGTGAAAGGATGGGTTCCCGAACTTTGTATGGGGGAAGCATTAGCACAGATGTGTATTAATCCGTAACTGTACCCTCATGGTGATTCATTAATTAAAAATAAATAAATTTATTAAAAAAAATGCTGGTGTGGCCATACTAGTATTTGAAAACATAGATAGGTTGAAAAAAGACTAGAAGGAACAGTGAAGGGCATTTTTTATTAATCAAGAGATATTTTCATCAGGAAGAAATCACACTCCTAAATGTATATGCACCCAATGAGGGATCTGCTAAATCCTTACAAGAACTGCTAACAGATTTTAAGGAGGACATTGCTAGCAATACAATAGTAGTTGGATAATTTGTTTTCCATTGCTAAGAATGAAGAGATATGCTCCCTTTCCAGCAGATCCAACTTTGGGGGGGGGGATCTTCAAACAATAATAGTGAGTTTTTTGTTGAAATATTGAATGTAATCAAAGAGAAAGTAAAGTGAAATTTATCAGCTACACGGGCGGGGAGGGGGATTGGGGGGGTAGAGGGGGAGGTTTACTGTGGTTCTTGGTGATGGAATATGTGCACCGATGAAGGGATAGGTGTTCGAGCATTGTGCAACTGAGACTTAAGCTTTGTAACTTTCTACATGGTGATTCAATAAGAAAAAAGAAAAAGAAATAAAATCTACATATGGCAGTGCTGTTCTAGCACAACAAAAAATAAAAATAAAGGTACTCTTTTAATGCTTCTTGGGAAAAAAAAATATAGTAGTTGGAGACTTCAGCACTGCCTTAGCCTTATCACCCCTGGATAGATCAACAAGATTAAAACTCAGCAAGGAAATACTGGCTTTGAGGGAAGAAATATAAGAGAGAGGTCAAATAAATCTATATTGAACTTAACATCCCACCCCCCCCCCAAAAAAAGAAGAATACACATTCTTTTCCAGTGCATATGGAACATTTTCCAGAATAGACCACATGCTGGGCCACAAAACATACCTCAACAGAACCAGGAAGATAGAAATTGTATCAACTATCTTTTCAGACTGAAGATAGATATTAATCACACACAGACACAGAAAAGTAAATCAAACACCTGAAAAATAAACAACTTAGTGTTGAACACCAAATGGGTCAGGGGGAAATCAAGGAAGAATTCAAAAGATACCTGGAAATAAATGAGAATGAAGACATGAGCTACCAAAACCTGTGGGATGCAGCTAAAGCTGTGTTAAGGGGAAAGTCTATAATGCTCAAAGCATTTCTCAGGAAGGAAGAAAGTGCCCACATAAATAACTTGACTTCACAGCTCAAGATCTTAGAAAAGGTCTCAAGATCTTACAAAAGGAGCCCAAGTCAGGAAGAAGGAAAGAGATAATAAAACTTAGAGCAGAAATTAATGACGTGAAAACTCAAAAAAAAAAAAAAACAATGCAAAAGATCAATGAAACCAAGAGCTTGTTCTTAGAAAAGATAAAGTAATGAAATTTGCATATAGGTGGATCAACATGGAGAGTATCATGTTAAGTGAAATGAGTCAGAAAGAGAGGGACAGTTATAGAAACATTGCAATCATCTGTGGAGTCTGAAGTAACAGAATGGGAGACTAACACCCAAGAATAGTAGAGATAAGTACCAGGAGGATTGCTCCACAGCTTAGAAGCTGGCTTCACCTGCTGGGGGAAAAGGCAGCTCAGATAGAGAAGGGACCACCAAGTAAAGGGTGCTAGGAGGGCCCGCTCAGGATGCTGCCTTAAAGTAAACTATAGAACCAAACATGATGACCACTTAATACCTCTATTGCAAACCACAACATCCAAAAGGAGAGAGAGAGCAAAAGGGAATGCCCTGCCACAGAGGAGGGGTGGGGTGGAGGGGGTGGTGGTAGGGATGCTCGGACCATTGGTGGTAAAAAATGGGCACTGGTGGAGTGCTGGGTACTCGATCATTGTATGACTGAATTGCAAGTACAAAAGGTTGTAAGTCTGTAACTGTATGTACCTCATGGTGATTCACTAATAAAAAAATGTATAAGAAAAATTCAAATTGAGATGAAATGAAATAATAATTATCTTAAGATGTTTTATAATTATAAATTAAAAGTAAAATTGAGGAAATGTCTAATATTCAACTTTTATCTTTAAAATATATTAATTAGATAGAGCATAATGACTTTCAATACATTTTATTTTTAAAAATCTTAATTTTCAAAAACAGAATCAAGAGTGGCATAGCTTATATATTATAAATATATTTAGTATCTCTGTCAGCAAAATTGGTTTTATTTTCTTTTTTATTTGTTTATGTTTCGGGGCCATAACCTACAGTGAGCTTACTCCTACTTCTGCACTCAGGAATCCCTGTTGGCAGAGCTCAGGGAAACGTATGGAGTTCCTGGCACTGAACCCGAATCGTTTGCTTATAAGAAAAGCATCCATCCCACTGCAATATCTCTCTAACTACAAATCAGGTTTATTTTCATACCTGCTTCTGCATTTATGTGTTTTAATATCAAATTATATAGCTTCTGGAAAACCACAATCTTCACTCGTGAGAAATTATATCTTAGAATTGTAAAAATTGTTTTGACATTGCAGAGTGCATGAAAGGGTCTTGGCAAAACCCAAGGATCCCTGACAGTGTATTAGGAACATTGCTGCCAGTTTGATAGCAGCTCATGTTCTAATGGGTCATATTAGAAGCATGCTACCTGAACCACTTTCAACTGTCACAGCAAGGAGCTTAATATTTTTTTTCGAAAGAATAGGAAAGTCCACGTTCAGAATAGTGTGTCAGGGAAACTCAAATTCCTGTACTGGCTATAAATGGCAGATAAATTTGACATAGAAATGAGGTAAATCTTTCAAAACAAGGTTCAACTGTCATCTTTATTGATGTTTCAGAAAGTCTAGCTAAAATAGAAGAGGATTTATAAGGACATAAGTGGGAAGTACTTTTTGGAAGAGAAGAATGCAAGAAATTAAAACCGGCTTTTATAAAGTATTATGTTAATTTAAGAAAACTTATGGAACAGGTAGGGTGAATACAGTTTTGGTGATGAAATTAAAGAAATTATAGTAAAAGTTCTTTATAATTAAATTTTCAGATAAAAAATTACACATACCCTCATAAACTCATGGATATACAGAAAAAATTTATACAAAATAAATGAACTTAGAAGAGTATGTGTGATCAGTAATTTATGATGGGAAGAAAGTTAAAGAAAAGAAGATTGCACACTTATGATTTATATAGACAGAGATCTGAGAGAAAATTAAAAAAATGTAGAATTCAATCAAATAAATCATACCATATAATGCCATTTCTACAAGTCTCACATTTTTATATTTTAGAAGCAGGAAAATGGTAAGTTTATATGTGGTTGAATATGGGTTGCCAAAAAAATTATATGAAATATATCTTAAACTTTAAGACAATCCTGACTAATCATTCTAGATAAGATGGTAATGATAATTGTATAGATGAGTAATCCAGGTGATTATGGATCTTGTCATTGTTCTATCTGATGCCATCATTGAATATATAAATTCTGTAAAACCTTTTATAATAAGTTTATGAATCAGCAGTTTGGCCTTGACAATTGCATGAATACCTGGATTTTATTGCCGTCTCCTGTCAAACAACTAAGGGAATCAAGTTACAGTGAAGTAGCACCCAGACACAGACACACATGCACCCACGCACATGCATACACACTCACAAATACACACACAAACACACACACACCACAAAAATAGAGTGAAAGAAGTGAATGATTACAATACCTATTCTAGTAATACTAGCTAATAGTACTAGTTAAGACAATACTTGAATCCTCCATAACTGAAATAACTGTTTCTCTAATTGGAATTTAGGAATTACAATTTTTTTTCAGATTAATGGGACAAAAATTGAAAAAGATCAAGCTAACAAAGGAAATATAAAAGCACACATTTGAATTTCTCAGTTATTATGGAGTGTAGATTTAAGGGTTTTTTTTTGTTTTTTTTTTTTGTTTTGCTTTTTGAGTCACACCTGGCAATGCATAGGGGTCACTCCTGGCTCATGCACTCAGGAATCACCCCTGACCGTGCTCAGGGGACCATATGGAATGCTAGGATTCGAACCCGGGTTGGCTGCGTGCAAGGCAAACGCCCTACCCACTGTGCTATCGCTCCAGCCCCCCTCCTAATTTGTTTTTTTTTTTAGTATTTTTTTTTTACTAAATAAATTTCTTAAATTCCTTACTCATGCCTTGCAACATGAGTTATAGTAAATCTGCTTTGTAGTTCTTCTTGGAGCTTTTGTGAATCAGTTACTGATTTTTATTATTATTAAAAAGGAAAGTTTAAATTCTCAACCAGATATTATAGAAGATTTGACCTTTGTCACATCAAACACAAAACCAAATACAAAGTTCTTTTTTAAATCAGATACCAGCATCTCATTTTTGGAATATACTTCAAAGCAGAATTAAATTTCCATTGGGGGGGTCATTATTAATTAGCATTTTATTATCTTATTTTTTATTTTTCATTTGTATTGCAGTTTAGATAACATGGTTATAATAGTGTTTACAATTATGCTTTTCACATACAAAATCATTGCACCTTTAGCACCAACGTAGTACCCAAGAACCTCTATCCCCATCTTTACCACTTCTTAATAGACTCTTCCTTCACTGTAACTGCCCCCTTCCACCACAAACACATTGCTTAATAATTTGTTTTGTAGTCCAATGTCAAGGATTTTTCGTTGTTTTGTACTATATATGTCCTTGTTTTGTCTCTCTCTATACAACAGATGAGTGAGAGCATTTAGTACTCGTCCTTCTGCATCTGACTTATTTCACATAACATGATACCTTACATTTCCACTCAAATTGTACCAAACACATGGGGGCTGGAGTGACAGTACAGTGGGTAGGGTGTTTGCCTTGCACAAGGCCGACCCGGGTTTAATTCCCAGCATCCCATATGGTCCCCTGAGCACCGCCAGGAGTAATTTCTGAGTGCAGAGCCAGGAATAACCCCTGTGCATCGCTGAGTATGACCCAAAAAGAGCAAAAAAAAAAAAAAAAACAACCAAAACCCAAAAAACAACAACAAAAAAATTGTACCAAACACAAAATTTCATCTTTTCTTAAAATGAATAATTTTCATGGTGTGTGTGTATATATATATATATACATATATGTGTGTTTATATATATAACACATTTTTGTCCATTCATCTATTGTTGGAAATGTTGATTGTTTCTACAACCTGGCTACTCTACATAGCAATGGATATTTTTATTTATTTATTATTATTTTATATTTATTATTATTTATTTATTTATTATTTTTTTAATAGTAAATCACCGTGAGATACAGTTACATACTTACAAACATCCGTGTTTTCCTTTCAGTCATACAATGATTGAGTACCCATCCCTCCATCAGTGTTAATTTTCCACCAACAATGATCCCAGTATCCCTCCCACCACCTTCACCCCATCCACCTTCACCCCACCCTGCCTCGGTGGCAGGGCATTCCCTTTTTTTCTCTCTTTCCTTTTGGGTGTGTGGTTTGCAATAGAGGCATAGAGTGGCCATTGTGTTTGATCTATAGTCTACATTTGGCATGCATCTCCCAACCTGAACGGGTCCTCCAAATACCTTTTATTTCGTGTTCCCGTCTCTATCTGAGCTCTCTATCTCCCCAGCATGTGATGTCCATGGGGCAAACCTGCTGGTCATTATTTTCACTATTCTTGGGTGTTAATCTCTATTCTGTTACTTTATATTCCACAGATGAGTGCAATATTTCTATGTCTAGCCTTCTCTTTCTGATTAATTTCACTTAACATGATACTCTCCATGTTGATCCACTTATATGCAAAGTTCATGACTTCATTTTGTCTAACAGCTGCATAGTATTCCATTGTGTAGATGTACCAAAGTTTCTTTAACCAGTCATCTGTTCTCGGGCACTTGGGTTTTTTCCAGATTTTGGCTATTGTAAACAGTGAAACAATGAAGATACAAGTGCAGATGTCATTTCTACTATACCTTTTGCCTCTCTGGGATATATTCCCAGAATTGCTATTGCTGGATCAAGTGGGAGTTCAATTTTTAATTTTTTGAGAAGCACCCATAATGTTTTCCTAAAGGGCTGAATCAGTTGGCATACCCACCAGCAGTGAAGGAGAGTCCCATTTTCCTCATGTCGACACCAATACCAGTTGCTTTTGTTCTTTTGGTTGTGTGCCAGTCTCTCTGGTGTGAGATGATGTCTCACTGTTGTTTTGATATGCATCTCCCTGATGATTAGTGATAAAGAGCATTTTTTCATGTATCTTTGAGCCATTCGGATATCTTCTTTGAGATAGTTTCTGTTCATTTCATCACCCCATTTTCTGATGGGGTTGGATATTTTCTTCTTGTAGAGTTTGACCAATGCCTTGTATATTCTTGATATCCACCCATTATCAGATGGGTATTGGATGAACATCCTTTCCCATTCTGTAGACTGTTTTTGTATTTTAGTCCTTGTTTCTTTTGAGGTGCAGAAACTTCTTAGTTTAAAAGAGTCCCATTTGTTTATCTTGTTTCCACTTACTTGGCCAGTGGTGTGTCATTTTTGAATATACCTTTAGCTTCAATGTCGTGGAGGGTTTTGCCAACTTTGTCTTCAATGTACCTGATGGACTCTGGTCTGATATTGAATTCTTTAATCCATTTTGATCTGACTTTTGTGCATGGTGTTAGGTAGAGTTCAATGTACCTGATTGATTCTGGTCTGATATTGAGTTCTTTAATCCATTTTGATCTGACTTTTGTGCATGGTGTTAGGTAGAGGTCTGAGCCAATTTTTTGGCATGTAGCTGTCCAGTTTTGCCATCACCATTTGTTGAAGATACTTTCCTTGCTCCACTTCACATTTCTTGATCCTATATCAGAGATTAGATCATCATATATTTGTGGGTGTGTCTAAAGATATTCCAGCCTGTTCAATTGGTCTGCATCTCTGCATTTGTTCCAATACCATGATGTTTTCATTATTACTGCTTTGTAGTAGTTTGAGGTTGGAAAAGGTGATGCCTCCCATTTTGTTTTTCCCCAGAACTGCTTTACCTATTCATGGGGGCTTACTATTCCACATGAACTTCAAAAGTGTTTGCTCCATTTTTTTTGAAGAATTGCATGGGTATCTTTATAGGGATCACACTGAATCTGTATAATACTTTTGGGAGTATTGCCATTTTGACAATATTAATTCTTCCAATCCATGAGCAGGGGATAAGTTTCCATTTCCTTGTGTCATCTATTATTTCGTGGAGTAGCGTTTTGTAGTTTTCTTTGTACAGTTCTTTACCTCCTTAGTTAAGCTAATTCTGAGGTACCTGATTTTCTGAGGCATGATTATGACCGTGATCACTTTCTTCACTCTCATTATTTGCGTATAGGAAAGCCATGGACTTTTGGGTATTGATTTTTTGGCCTGTGACTTTACTATACAAGTTTATTGTTTCTAGGAGTTTCTTGGTACAGGCTTTGAGTTCTTTAAATATAGTATCATATCATCTGAGAATAGTGAGTGCTTGATTTCTCCCTTTCTTATCTGAATGCCCTCAATATCTTTTTCCTGCATAATCACTATTGCAAGTACTTCCAGTACTATATTGAACAGAAGTGGTGAGAGTGGGCATACTTGTCTCATCCCTGATCTTAGAAAGAAGGCTCTTAGTTTTTTCCCCATTGAGTATAATGCTTTCCATGGGTTTGTGGTAGATGGCTTTGACTATATTGAGGAAAGTTCCTTCAAAACTCATTTTGGTTATAGTTTTCATCATAAATGGGTGCTGAATCTTGTCAAATGCTTTCTCTGCCTCTAATGATATTACCATAGCACTGTAGCACTGTTGTCCAGTTGTTTATAGATTTGCTCAAGCGGACACCAGTAACATCTCCATTGTGAGACTTATGGTTACTGTATTTGGCATATCAAATATGCCACGGGTAGCTTGCCAGACTCTGCCATGTGGGTGGGATATTCTCAGTAGCTTGCCAGGCTCTCTGAGAGGAACGAAGAGCCCAGCAAGCTACCTAGAGCTTTTATCATTCTTTTGTTGATATGATGGGTTATGTTGATTGATTACTGAATGTTAATCCATCCTTGCATGTCTGGGATTAATCCCACTTGGTCGTGGTGTATGTTTTGGATTCGATTTGCTAATATTTTGTTGAGGATCTTCACATCCGTGTTCATCATGGATATCGGCCTATAGTTTTCTTTGTTAGTGGTGTCATTGTTTGCTTTTGATATTAGGGAGATATGTGCCTCATAGAAACTGTTTGGGAGAGTTTCTGTTTCTTCAATTTCCTGTGTAAGCTTGAGAAAAACTGGCATTAGGTCCTCTTTATATGTTTGGAAGAATTCCCTAGTGAATTCATCTGGACCTGGGCTTTTGTTTTGGGGAAGACTTTTAATTGCAGTTTCAATTTCTTTGATATTAATAGGACGATTCAGGTATTCCAGATCTTCTTGGTTCAACTTTGGGAGATTATAGGAATCCAGGAATTTATCCATTTCTTCTAGGTTCTCTTGTTTGGTGGTATACAGACTTTCAAAGTAGTCTTTGATGATCTTTTGAATTTCTTTGGTTTCTGTTGTGACGTCCCCCTTTTCATTTCTGATTTGGTTTATTAGAGTTCTCTCACTCTCTCTTTCTTTGTGAGCCTTGCTAGTGGTTTATCAATCTTGTTTATTTTATCAAAGAATCAGCTCTTGGTTTCATGGATCTTTCTGATTGTTTATTGGGTTTCCATGTTGTTAATTTCTGCTGTAAGTTTTGTAATTTCTTTCCTTCTGCTGGTTTGGGTTTTTTTGTTGGTCCCTTTCTAATATCTTGAGCTATGAAGTCAAGTTATCTAAGTAGGCCCTTTCTTCCTTCCTGAGGAATGCTTGCAGAGCTATAAATTTTCCCCTTAACATGGCTTTAGCTAGATCCCATAGCTTCTGGTAACTCATGCCTTCATTCTCATTTGTTTTCAGGTATCTTTTGATTTCTTCCGTTATTCAACATTGAGTTGTTTAAATTGCAGGTGTTTATTTTGGTTCTCCATGTCTGTGCATGATTAACTTCCATATTTATCGTATCATGTTCTGAAAAGGAAGTTTATACAATAATCTCTATCTGCCTGATTCTATTGACATATGTTTTGTGACCGAGCACATGCTCAATTTTGGAAAATATTTCTTGTGCACTGGAAAAAAATGTGTATTCTTTCTTTTTGGGATGCAAAGCCCTGTATAATTCTATTATCCCCCTCTCTTCTATCTTTTCTTTCAAAGCCAGTGTTTTCTTGTGGAGTTTTAATCTTGTTGATCTATCTAGAGGTGACAGGACAGTGTTGAAGTCTTAAACTACTATTTTGTTGCTAGCAATGTCCTCGTTAAAATCTGTTAGCAGTTGTTTTAAGTATTTAGCTAGTGCCTCATTAGGCGCACATAAGTTTAGGAGTGTGATTTCTTCCTGCTGAATATATCCCTTGATTAGTAAAAAATGGCCTTCACTGTCCCTTCTAAACTTTTTCGATCTTAAATCTATATTGTCGGATACTAGTATGGCCGCCCCAGCTTTTGTGATGGAATTGTTTGCTTGCATGATTGTTTTCCATCCTTTGACCTTGAGTCTGTGTTTGCTCTGATTGTTCAGATGTGTTTCTTGTATGCAGCAGAATGTTGAGTTCAGTTTCGGACTCCATTTTGCCCCTCTGTTTCTCTTAGTTGGTGCATTTAGACCATTGACATTGAGAGAGATTATTGTCATGGGGTTTATGCCATCTTCCTCTAGGGGTTTGTTGTGCCTGTAGGGGTTTTTCCTTGTCATACAGTATCCCCTTTAGTTCTTCTTTTAAGATTGCTTTTGAGTCTATGAAGTTCCTGAGCTTTTGTTTATACATGGAATAGTGTATAGTTCCTTTGAGTTTGAGTGAGAGTTTAGCTGGATAAAATATTCTTGGTGAGGTGTTTATTTCATTGATTTTTTTCCTTATATCCCACCATTGTCTTTGGGCTTGGAGGGTTTCCCCTGCTAGGTCGGCATTAAATCTAAGGGGTGCTCCTTTTTATGTTGTATAATATCACTGGGTTTGTCCTTTCAGCCTTGGCACAGGGAACTGAGTTTACCTTAAAGCTTTATCCTTTTTGTATGGACACAGGAAGATAGTCAATATTATGCTTTGTAACTTGGGAGGTGACTGACCCCAATAATACTTAGTCCTGGGCATCTGCTTTCTCAACTCAGTTCCCCTTAGTTTCTAGTACTCAAAAGCAGTGTCCCAACGAGGGATGGAATGGACCCAGGGCAAGCTGTGAGCTACCCTGGCATCAAAATGGGTCAGGCCAAAGCACCACAACACTTAACTATAAGCTGAGAGCATGGTCATAGAAAAACATTGTAATGATCCAAAATTAATGACGAGACAGGGACCCTTCTGGGGTTAGGGAGACTAACATGGCCTGAGGACTGTGATGTGGGATATATAGTGAGATGTTCTCAGAAAGAACAGAACTTTAAGTTTGATATATCTCTTACTGTGCTCATACAGAATGGCATTCTAGAAATATTAGAAGTAAATTTACTATAACTATTTAAGTGAATGACTAGCTGAGGAAAGAAGAAAGTGACACACCCTGGATGAGATCCCGCCTTTGAGCAGATATCCTAGTAATCTGGAGTAATCTCCTTAGATGAGATTTTGTTAATCTCCTGGAGGTCTTACCCCTCTTTGTTGATTTGTTAATGTTCAACCCACCTTTGTGTCACCACCATATGTGATTGCTATATAAACTAAGACTGTATGTGGAGACACAAAAGCAAGGGAAAAGACACGGAAGCTAGGGGGAGAAGACACAGAAGCAAGAGAGAAGACATGGAAACAGAGCAAAGACACGGAAGGAGAGAAGATACAGAAGAAAAAGAAGATACAGAAGCAGAGCACAAAAAGAAAGAGAATCAGAGAGTCTCAGAAGAGGCCAGAGGAGAGATGACAGAGACAGAGAGAGGTCAGAAGAAAGCAGAGAGACTACAGAGACAGAGATAGAGAGACAGACAGAAGAGAGCACAGCGGCACACACAGAAACAGAATATAAGGAGGAGCCATCCTGATCTGTCCATACACAGCAGCTCAAAAGCACTGAATGTGGGTAGCGAAGGAGAGTGAGCCCTTCCCTGAGAGCCCACGAACAACACACACACACACACACGCACACGCGCGCACACACACACACACACACACACACACACACACACACACACACATTACCCCCTTCCATGGGTGCCCATGCTTGAATTTTTTACAGTATGTGATTTCCTTCTTTGGCCTTGCGGCTTGCAGTATTGTGTCTCTTGCAGTATTGTGGCATACCTCATTCTAACTTGAATATGTCTTGGAATCTTTTTACTAGGGTCTCTTTTATCTGGCACTCTTCAGATTCCTTGGAGCTAAATACCTGTATTCTTCAGCTCTGGGAACTTTTCAGCAATGATATTTTTAACTGTGGCTTTTTCATTTGGGTTGTCTCTCTGTCTTTCTGGTACACTGATGATTCTGATGTTGTTCTTAAAATAATCCCCTTGGTCTTTGATTCGTCTTCGAGATCTTTTGAGGTCTTTTCCCATTGTTTGTTGTTGTTGCTATAAGCTTCCTGCAGGTCATCATCAAGCTCGCTGATTCTGTTCTCGGCTGTAGCCATTCTACTGCTGAAGGAACCCTCTGAGTTTTTTGTTTCATCTACTGAATCCTTTATTTGTGATACTAATTTTTGTAGCATTTTTTATTTCTGCTCTCATTTCTTCTTGTATTTTCTCAGCTATCTGTTCCACTGTTTCTTTCATGACCTCCTTTAATTTACTGGATATCTGTTCCACCATTTCTATGAGTTCCTTGAGCATCTTCAACATTTCATCTCTGAATTCTTTATCAGAGAGATCATAGTTGTGGATAATGCCTTTTGAGGCGTCTGGGCCCTTTTAATCATTCTCTCCTCATGGGGGCGATTTTCACTCTTTTTTCATATTTAAGTAGTATTATGGTGGTGGGAACTTCCAGTTCACTATCAGTATTCCCCTCTAGTTGTGAGAAAGAATTCTGGATGAGCTCAGTCAATGGTGGTCACTTTTACCCCTTCTAGAGTTCCACCTTCCCCTCCGGTGCTCATCTGTGGATTATGTGAGGTCTCAAGTGAAGCTTCGGTGGATGTGTTCTTTTATATTGTGCTTGTACAGCTTCTTATGCTCGACAGAATTATGGTGCAATTGGAAGAGGCTACTGGACTATTGGCCTAATGTGTTTGAGATGGCTAGTATATTCTTGATAGAATTAGGTTGTGGAGATGAAGTTGTGAAGAGTGCTGGAAAAGGGAAAATATCTGTGCCCACAGGAGGCCACTCCCACTTCTGTGTAGGCCACTCTCCCTACTGAGATGTAGGTGGGGTGCTGTGCGGGGAGGGAGCACAAACCTGGGAGAGGGAGCAACCCTGGTTCGGTGCTGCAGGATGGCTGGCGGGGGTAGTGGGGGTAGACAGGATGGCTCTCAGGAGATTGGGTGGCTCAGGGTCCAAGGGGATGACTGGGGCACAGGCACAGGGGGAATGGTGGCCTGGATTTGGTTCACTGTCCTGGGAGAGGGAGCAAACCAGGCACAGTGCTGGAGGGTGGTGTGGGGGTGGCCAGAATCAATTTGAATTTTTTAATAAGGTAATTGAGGAACTATCTTCCTGAGAGTGCTGAGACCACTGTCCATATATTCGGACGAGTCTCACTCATGGGGGAGCTGGCAGAGAAACCCACATGTGTGGGACTCGGGGCTGAGATCTCCAAGGCTGCTCACATCAGGACTGGGCCTCTTCCACCCAAGTCCCCCATTTTCCAGTAGCTAGGCAGTCACACCGAGACTGCCCCCCCCCACCTTACCATGTAATCCCATCAATGGCCAACATTCAGAGACCATAAAACCAAGCTCCTGCATTGCGGCTGCAAGACATCTAATAGCCTAGTTCTCCCTCTTAGAGAACCTGACAAGCTGTCAAGAATCTATTGCCCATTTGGGAGAGCCTGGAATGATCTCTGTGGCTCACTCATATCCAAAATACAGTAACAGATATATACATACCATTCGGAAAGACCGGTAAGCTACCGAGAGCATCCTGCCCACACAGCAGAGCCTGCAAGCTACCTGTGGCATATTCAATATGCCAAAAATAGTAACAATAAGTATCATTCCCCTGAACCTGTAAGAACCTCCCATTGTTGGGAAAGATGAGTAAGGACAGGCTACAAAAATCTCAGGGCTGTGTGTAATAGAGACGTTAATGGTGTCTGTTCGAGTAAATCAATGAACAACAGGATGACAGTGATAGTGACAATTGAGGAATTATCTTTCACAGAATTCTTTAGGATCTTCAGTACGTTTTAAGAGTATTTTAATGGTATGTAAGTCAAATATTTGAGAAATACTACTGCAGAGGTTTCAAATTTCTTGTAACTTTAAATAAAGTTCTGTATTCAAACAGCTGCAAAAACAGCTTTGAATTAATTTGTTTTCTTTTTATTGGGGGGGGGGTGTTTCTGGTCTTTTTATCTGTATTCTTGTCACCGGGAATTATGACCATGCTTAACCTCTATTGCTTGAAAAGTTGTTGATATGCCCTTTCCTGATTTATTTATCTATTAAGTTTTTCATTTCCTCTTTCACTCCAACTTTTTTAATTTTTCAGGAGTAAAACAGTCCTTGTAAAAAAATGAATTTAAGAAAGTTCTCTTAGTATCTGTATTGCAATCCATAATGCCCAAAAGGAGAGAAATGAGAGATAGAGAGTGGGGCTGGAGCAATAGCACAGTGGGTAGGGCATTTGCCTTGCACATGACTAAACCGGGTTTGATTCCTTCGTCCCTCTCAGAGACCCTGACATGCTACTGAGAGTATCCCCTCACAAGGCAAGGCCAGGCAAGCTAACCATGGCGTGTTGGATATGCCAAAAACAGTAACAACAAGCAGTAACAACAAGTCTCACAATGAAAACATTACTGTTGTCCACTCGAGCAAATCGATGAACAAAGGTCGACAGTGCTACAGTGCTCTTAATTATGTGTTTTTCAGAGAAGAACTTTTTCTGAGTTGGGGCTTTTGGCATTATATGAGGGCTAGTCAATTGTTCAGTGTTTAATCCTTGTGGTGCTTAAAGGACCATGTGGTGCTGAGAATTGTACCTCTTGTATGCATAGCACACTGTAGACACTTGACAGATCCCTGGCTCCAGAAGATATTTTTAAAGAAAGTTTTGTTTATTGACTCTTTTTTTAATGAATTTTTTGATGTTGCATCTACATAGTGATTTTTGTACTCAAGGCCATTTAGATTTTTCTTTTTATGCAAAATTTTACAGTTTTTGCATAAAGTTAGGACTATGATTCAGTTTAAGTTACTTTTGATCTCATTTAATTTTTGCTTTTGATTTTCTAGATAACAAGAGATGAGGTTAAATAAGTGTGATAAACACTCAAATACCTAGGTAATGCACTCTGTATTAGCTACTTTTAAATCTGTTAAAGTAGACAGGTTCTACTTCATAGTTACGTCTATAACTAGTATCAGTTATTTTGTAATAAGGTATTTAGTATGGTTGGGTTGTTATGTACACAAGTAATATTTCTCACTTAAGTGACTAAATTTTCAAGTTGGAAGGAGGTAAATACAGAATCACACTCCAACATATACTTTTTCAGGATACAAGTTTATGCAGTATGTTTATCCTCTCTCTAAAGATTTCATGCAATAATTTACTTCAGAGAGCTGTTCTAAAAAGAATAATAATACAGTAGTTGTTTTTATCCCAGAATCTTAAAGTTATTTAAGTATCTTCACTACTATTAACTACTAGCTAGAAAGTATCTAGTTATTATCCATTAACTACTATCTGTTATCTATTTGAAAGAAAAGTATCTTTTGTAATAAATGTTAAAATAAACATCTTCCTATCTTAAAACGTACACATTATTTGGAAATTTTAACATAAATAAAAATGACAACCCTTTTATAGTCAAATTTTGTTTAACTTAACTAATTTATCAGATGACATTGATTTTTTTAAATATCATTTAAGAGTCAGAAAAGTAGCTAAATGATTAAAGCACTTGATTTGCCTAAAGATAGCTTTATTCTATCTGGAATGTATTTGCAAAACACATTGAAATAAGCCTTGAACATCCTAGGTAAAATATTTCTTATAAAAATGTTAGTATACTTTGATAAAAAAGATAAAAAATTTTTATTTTATAAGTTCATCTGGCTAGATATCACACCATTTCACATGGAGTTTAATTTTTACTCCTTACAATAATGTTTCTACAATACTTAGTATAATAGCCAAAATATGGAAACAATACAAATGCCCAACTATAGGTGGTGTTGAGTACATGGTGAAGGGGGGTGGGTGTAGTATTGAAATTGTATGAATGAAAGATTCCTATTCATATTCCCCTAGATAGCAGAATCTCAATCAATTAAATCATTAAATACTATCAAAATAATCTCTTCCCTATAGCAACCACCTCACAAAAGAATTTGGTAGTGGTAGGGGATGAGCTATTTAGGAAAACTGTATAAACTAACTTGGTAGAGGAAATGGCATATATTTGCTTGCACCTCTCTCTGAGATATGTATATCTTACCTTATACTGCTTTTGTTCACATCCTTGTTTGGAATGTGTACTTTGCTCTTTGCACTCTGGAGAAGTCTGTCTTTTCTCATAAGCATGCAACTTTCTTTCTCTCCCCTTATTTTACAAGTAAACTTGTTTTAATTTACACACATAAAAATAAGTGTATTTTCTGATATAGGAAATATCAAGCAATATTCTAAAGTTTTAAACTGTACTGTGAAAAAATGTGATGAATTATTCTTAATATATATTTATACCAAAGCAACATACGACTGTTACTAGCACATATGCATATGTTGTATACATATATTTGCATGCAAATGTACATATTAATGTAAATATATGATTTTGGCAGGATGTAACACAAAAAATTTATTCAATGTGTGTGTGAATATGTTATTTCAAATACAGCCAAATGATCAATATTATACTCAAACTATAGTTAAACATAAAATCTTATTTTTCAGTGATCAAAACAATATGCATTATTGTTGGGGGAATTAAACCAATAGTATTTTAGCAGACTGACAATGTTGTTCAAGTAACAAGAATCATAAATAATTTATTAGTAGCAATGTTTTAGGAACTAGCAATTAGCTAATTAAATGAATTATAAAGCACCAAATGCATGCTCATTAAAATTGGTCTTCAATATTTTGGGGAACATAGTTCTAAGATAATATTAGCTTGGATGGTGGAGTGATACTACATCAGGTAGGGTATATACTGTATTATGCATCAGTAGCCTTGCATGCTGCTGACCTGGTACAATCCCAAGTACAACATATAGTCCCTTGGTATTTCCAGAAGTAATCTGAGCCATAATCAAACATAAACATTGAACACTGCAAGGTATCATACAGAACTCCAAGAATAAATAAATAAATAAATAAATAGTTCAATTTTGGGAGCAAGATTTACCTATTTTTTAAATTGTAGAGTCACAAAATAGATTCTTAAAATTAATCTAAAGATATATCAGATGCATATACTAAATAAAAGTCTTCAATTAGAATGCAAAGTTGCTTTTTAATTGTCTTTAGTTTTGACCCAACACTCTGAATATACAGCTGTCTTCCTGATTTGATGTTTGGGTTGGTCATTTCCAGCAGTGCTTGAGAAACTATGTAGTACTGGGGACCAAATCCTGGAATTCTGCATGCAAAGCAGGTTTTTAGCCTATTGAGGTCTCTATCCAGCCCAGAATAGAACATTCTTGAAGGTAATAATTTTAGCATTGTGATTTTCTTTTTTATCTCTATAGCGTAAAATTCATTTTATTCCTTTAATGAATGATACTGAAATTTAAATATGCCATCTGAGACCTTATTTTTTCATAGAGCCTAGTTTATTTCTTCAGATTTTTATTTATGAAACTCAACTTCAAGTGTTTTTCATGGAGGTTGAGATAGTTATATAATAACTATTGATCCAAAGTCGCTGATAATTCTTTAAAAATACTTCCCTCAAATATCCTACTTGCAAGGAAAGAAAATAAAACTCATTGTTTTTGTATAGTTTATATCTTTTGTTATAAGCAAAATGATATAGTTTAATTTGTTTCATTAAGGAAGCCAAAGCAAAAATGGCATGGTAAGCTGTAGCAAAACTGGATTTTGAAATCAACTTATTATTTTAAATATTCACTTATTATATTTATTTCTTCTTTAGTTTACAAATTGAGAAAACAAACGTGGAGGTATGAAGAATGAGTGAGAGAGTTCAGTTGGACAAACATTTAATGCCTTTTTACCTCCAGGCTCTCAAGTAACTTCATGAAACAAGACTTTACAACCAATTTTGCCATTTTAGAAACAGCCTAAGACTTTTCAGGTTAGTAATAGAATCTGAAGCTTGTAGTTTATAAGAAGAGAAAGTTTTTATATATAAAATCATACAATGTATCACAGTAAAAACATCACCTCTGATTTGGTTTCTGTAAAGAAAATGCTTTTGCTCTTTATGTTAAAGCAGGAATATCATGAACAGAGCTATTTCTAAGAAGCAATAAAACTCAGAAAAACAACTTTGATTTATTCATTCTTCTCACTTCTTGATTGGCAAACTGATTATTCTGTCCCTTTCTTCTCTAGTTGTAAAAGACAAGAAACAGAAAATAATAGAGTTGACTCAAATACTTGAGCATTAAAATGAACTTGAATTATATAAAATAGACTTCATTAGAAAGTTTAAGCTACATTTATGTCTGTGAATTTGGTGAATAGTTAAATAACCTGCTAGTCCAAAACTTTCCATTTTAATGAACATAATTTGAATGAAATCTCAGTAGTATAATTCTCTTTGAAAGAGTATCAAAAACAGGAAATGTGCTATTAAATGGCACTACCACTAATAACTTGCGTGATGTTGTATAGCCTTTAGGAAGCTTAATGCCCATTTACTTTAATTTATGAGAATACTATAGACAGATTTTATATAAGATGTATGTAAATATATGTTTACTTTAAATTGTATATATGCATATGTATATGTAGTTGGTCAATTTTAACCTATAGACATATTTGCATTTATAAGAATTTATACAGAAAAGAGGCTATACGCAGGAATATTTATATGTGTAAAATAATTATTCACATGTATACTTATGGAAATACCATTTTATACGTTAAAACAAAAGTTATTTTCCCTTTATTCTCCTTATAGGACTGGAGCGATAGCACAGCGGATGGAGCATTTGCCTTGCACACGGCCAACCTGGGTTCCATTCCTCTATCCCTCAGAGAGCCCGGCAAGCTATTGAGAGTATCCTGCCCACAAAGCAGAGCCCGGCAAGCTACCTGTGGTATATTGGATATTCCAAAGATAGTAACAAGTCTCACAATGGAGATGTTACTGGTGCCTGCCAGAGCAAATGGATGAAAAATGGGGCAACAGTGCTACTGCTACTATTTTCCTTATAAACTGATAGAATTTGGACTGTTTATCTAAACTATAAAAAGTTTATTTTTTCTTTTTGGGTCACACCCAGCAATGCACAGGGTTATCCTTGGCTTTGCACTCAAGACTCAGGAATTACTTCTGAGTGGTGGTGCTCTGGGGACCATAGGGGATGCTGGGAATCAAACCCGGATTATTGTTGCATGCAAGGCAAACGCCCTAACCTCTGTGCCAATATTCCAGCCCCTACAAATATTTTTGTTGTTATAATTCCTAGGGATGGAACTAAGGGCCTCACACCTGAGGCATGTACTCTACTGCTACGATATATACCCTGTCTCAAGAATTACAAAATCTTTATAACAGAAGATAAATAGATGCTGGCAACCACTTAAATATTACTGATTATTACTGTCAAGTTGTTAGTAAGAGGCTACCAGATGATTTACAAATTGTCTTTTAATTTGTTTTAGAATATTTTCCATTATATATGTCTTCTTATAACCATTACCTATTTTGTATATTAAATTTCACATTATTCAAAGTGAAATTTATACCTCAATTAACCTAATTTCCTTCTCCACATACATCTCTAGTATGCCTAGCAGAATGCTTTATATTCTATCAGTCACCAGGGTACAATATCTAGACATGAATTAAAACATAAAAATATTTTATTTTATGCTTCATGCTGAGAAAAAATATTCTTTGTTACTATGATTCATTGAAAATGGAATACTGTCAAATAATGATTTATATCAAATATAATTCAGCTCAATCATTGATAAATAATTAAGGGTTCATTCAAGAGTTACCTATTTCTGTCTGGTGGTATTTCATCCTTCCTTTTCCTTATACATGGAACTTTCAATGTAACCAACGTGGTACTAGTCAATCAAGTATGTTTTTTTTAAATAAAAACAAATTTTATTGATTTAACACTGATTTACAATATAAAATTTTATAGCACAGCAGGTAGAGCATTTTCCTTGCACACAGCCAACCCGGGTTCTATTCCTCCTGTCCCTCTCAGAGAGCCCGACAAGCTACCGAGAGTATCCCACCTGCACAATAGAGCCTGGCAAGCTACCTGTGGCATATCCAATATGCCAAAAACAGTAACCAGAAGTCTCACAATGGAGATGTTACTGGTGCCCGCTCGAGCAAATCCATAAACAATGGGAAAACAGTGCTATAGTGCTATAAGTACACCTGCACACCACTAACTATAAAAAACTTACTACATTCACTACCATTTTTAGAGCCATCATACTATTACTATTGAATAACTTCCTTGGACCAAGGAGATAACTCAAAGGGCTAAAGTACCTATGTTGGATGCTCAAGGACCTATATATGAGCTCGATCATTGAGTATCCAACCCACCTAGATCCAAAGACTGATGAGTACAGCCCTGGTGAACCCTAAGTATGACAAGAGCAAGAAGCATGGACTCATCAGCTTAAGCATTCAATCATCCAGCTCATTTAGCTGAATGTTGTTGACCATGGCCTGTTCATCACTGAGCGCTGCTTGGGACACCCATGAATAAGGAGCTCCTCTTTCCATTCCTCTATTCTTAGTGGTTACGTTGACTTGCTGACATGTTTTACTTAATATAATTGGATCAGTTACATCCATATTATCACAAAAGGAATAGTTTTTTTTCAACCAAGTTGTATTCTCTAGAGTATACACATCACAAATTACTTATCCATTCATTTCTAGAAAAGCATTTGAGTTGATTCCATGTTTTGGCTATTATGAAAAATGCTGCTACAAAGATAAGTGTGCTTTTATTGTTTTTAAGTTTTGGGGCCATACATGGCAGAACTCAGGACTTATTTCTTGTTCTGTGTTCAGGAATCACCCCTGACAAGCTGAGGGGACTACATGGGTTTCCTGGGATCAAGTTGGGGTCTGCCACCTGCAAGGATGAGTCTTTTCAATTAATACTTCATAATTGGACAAATGCCTGAGTGTTGTGGTGAGTTATACATCCCACTCCCCAAACCATTTTTAGCCTTGCATTTATTTATTTTTTATATTACATACTATATTTTATTTTATTTTTTAAAATTTCTTTATTTTTATTAGTGAATCACCGTGAAATACAGTTATAAACTTATGAACTTTCATGTTTGCATTTGGTTTACATCCCTCCACCAGTGCCCATTCTCCCCCACCAATGGTCCCAGTATCCCTCCCACCACCCCCACCCCAATTCTCACTACCCCACCCTGCCTATGTGGCAGGGCATTCCCTTTTGTTCTCTCTCCTGTTGGGTGTTGTAGTTTGCAACAGAGGTCTTGAGTGAGTCTTTTAAATTAATACTTTCATATTTGGACAAATGCCTGAGTGTTGTGGTGAGTTATACATTCCCCTCCCCGACCCATTTTTCAGCTTTTTATTATTTTTTTAGCTTTTTAAAGGGATAGCATACCTTCCATACCATATCACCACAGATGAGATAGCTGTTTACATTCCCACATACAGTGGACTACATAATTTTTCCACTCCATCACCAACACATTTATGGATTTTTAGATAGGCTGTTATCACAAGTATAAGATGATCTCATTGTGTTGAGTTTTTAATATTACTAATGATGTATGTGAATAACCAAAAGTTTTTCTTAAGGACTCAAACAAATGTATAATAATTATCTGTGTCTATAGTGCTGTATCTAATCTTCATTTTCTTGACAAGATTTAAAATTCAGACATGTTGAACAAACTTTATAAAGTAGCTACTCTACTCTGTACTTTTGCCACCAACATTATAGCAATTGTGTGATGTATCTTCTTTTTTTATTTTATGCTCTGTCTTTCAGACTGCTTCAGTTTAAAAACAAAGAAAAGGCATTATCAGCAGGAGTAACATTGATGCATTAGGCAAGGTTGAAATGAAGACTTGTTGAAGTATAGCGTATATGGGCTTAGCTTGCAGAATAGCTCCCAAGAGTGCTATTTTAAAAGATGGAAACTCAGACATTTTCTCCTACAAAATTTTCAGCACTAATGAAAAAAACAAAAAAGACATGTGTTATATATTTCTTAAACAGTAATCACAAGTATAGGCCATATGAGAATGTAATTCAAGAATCTGTGAATATAAATTCCTACCCTGACCTAACATGATTGCGTAGCTATTTTGCTTGAACATTTTAAATAACTATTTTATAAAATTTACATTTCCTTGGACTAAATTGAGTTAATACAATGTTTTGGTAAATTAAAACTTGTATAGACATGCAAATAAAGCTTTGTAACTACCAAAGTTCATCCTTGTCAATACAAACTTAGCCATGAGCATTGATTCCTTTGAATGCCTAACAACCCGAATCAGACACTTACATTTGAATAGATGTGGCTCATTGCCGGCAGTTTCTATCTCTGTTGTCTACACACCAACACCCAACTATGATGAAGAAGAAATTGAAGAGCTCTACATGGAGCTAGAAAAGTTCTATAAAGAAGACCACACATTCTATAAGGTCATCGACGGTGATTTTAACACCAAGTTAGGCCATAGAAGGTCACCCAAAGAACTCCACATTGGGACCCATGGCCTAGAATCGAAAGAACAGGTTGAGAGACTATCTGAGTTCATCAAGTTGACCAAGACCATCCATGGTAATTCCAGAAGGCTGAATCTAAATGCTGGACATGGGAGTCTCCTGGTGGACAGTTCCTCAATAAAACTGACCTCATCATATCCAATCGATGGTTTTGCCTGACTGATGTCGCTGTTGTCCCAAAATTCAAAATGGCATCAGACCACCGTCTCCTTCGTGTGAAATTCTACTTCATGAAGCAGGGAGAAAGAACTGCAAAGTTTTAGAAGAGAACTCCAAGAACGACCACCAACTGGGAGTTCTTTGGCACTACTGCAGCAATATGGGAAGATGCCATTGTTAACAACATCAACCAGGAATATGATCAACTGGCTCAGCACTTCCATGAATGTGTGAGGAATGAAGAGAGAGAGAAAGCCACAAAAAGTCGCTTGTCTTCAAAACTCCCAAGCTCATTTGCTAGCATTGTTTGGCGCAAGCCTCAGGCAATCACAAAGCATCGGAGTTCGCAAAGCTGTGCAGCGAAGCAATAAAGGAAGTCCTCAAAGAGAGAAGAGCAACAGTGTTGGCTGATTTGGCAGAAGCTAGGAAAGTATTCACAATGCTCGCCTGCCCTTCACCAACTATAAGACCAAAATGACTACTCTCTGACGTCCTGATGGATCTATCACATCTTCCAGAAGGGCAATGGAAAAGGTTATCCATGACTTCTACTTGAATCTCTTTGATAGCCAGGTCCACCTGCCCACATGCCAAAGTACACAGTTGGATATGTAGTTCCCAGCATTCTCCCTTCCGAAATCCAACATGCCATTTCATCAGTAAAAAAGAATATAGCACCCGCTCCAGACAAGTTCAGACCCAAACACCTGAAGAATCTGCTGCCAGTACTCCTCAATACAATGGCTTGGCTCTTCACAAGCTACCTGTCTGAATGCAAGGTTCTGTTCCAGTGGAAAACAAGCAGGAACATCCTATTGTACAAGAAGGGAGACACTCATGATATCTGCAACTAATCACCCGATCTGCCTGTTGTCCATTGTCTGCAAGTCGATCGTGATGAATCCTTTTCAGAACCCAGCTGTTTGCATGTCCTTCTTCTAGTGTTCTCCCAATTCTATTCAGGAAGACTAATGATTATATTAGCAATATTACTCAGCTTTATTGCATGATCATAGTATAATAATCCACTATTTTTTACCTAAGCTTTATTCTGAACATGTTTTCCTTCCCCCTTCCTAGATAGTCAAATTTATTTTTAATTTTAATATTTTATTGAATCACTGTGAGATACACAGTTACAAATATTTCATTATGATGTTTAAGTCATACAATGTCCAACATCCATTCCTCCACCATTGTACATTTCCCATCACCAATGTCTCCAGCATCCTTCCCACCCCTCCCCCCCACCCTTAGTCTCTCTTTGGAAGTCACTTTTGTTCTTTCTCTCTTATTATGGTTTGCAATACAGATAATAAGAGGCCATGATATTTTGTCCTTTACCCACTTTAAGCACACATCTTCCATTCGGAGTCATTCAGACCATTGTCATAATGGTCCTTTAATCTATCCCAAATGCCCTCTTCCCCAGCACTTGAAGCAGGCTTCCAACTAAGGACCAATCCTTCTGTCCCTTATTTTTACTGTCCTTGAGTGTTAGTCTCATTTTTTTAAATATCCCACAAAATGTGCAGTCTTTCTATGTCTGTTTCACTCCTGCCTCATTTCACTTTATAGTATTCCATTGTGTAGATGTGTGATAATTACTTTAGCAATGATCTGTTCTCAGACACTTGGGTTTAGACAATGAAGCCACAAAAAAAAAAGCGAGAATTATAAGCCATTATCCTTGATGAACACAGGTGCAAAGATCCTCAACAAAATGTAGCAAATGGAATCCAACAACTCATCAAAAAGATCATATATCATGACCAAGTAGAAATCATCTCAGGGATGCAAGGATGGTTTAACACTTGCAAGTCAATCAGCATATCAATACACCATGTCAATTAAAGAAAAAATAAAAGCCACATGATCACATCAATGTATTCAGAGAAAGCAGTGGAAAAGATTCAGCACCCACTTATGACTAAGGCTATTAACAAAATAGAAGTTGAAGGCACATTCTTCAGTGTAGTCAAAGCCATCTACCAGAAACCCACAGCAAACATTATTCTCAATGGGGAAAAGCTAAAACCCTTTCCTCTAAGATTGGGAACAATACAAGTTTTCCCACTTTCATCACTTCTATTCAATATAGTACTGGAAGCATTTGCCATACCAGCTAGGCAAGAAAATATATCAAAGACATGCAGATAGGAAAAGAAGAGGGCATCCTATCACTATTTGCAGATGACATAATACTATACTCAGAAAATCCTAAAGGCGCTATGAAAAAGCTCCTAGAAACAATAGACTTTTATAGAAAAGTAGCTGGTTACAAAATCAATACCCAAATGTCCATGGATTATCTATATGAAAACAATAAAAGAGAAAAAAGAGTCATTAAAAATCATATTTACAATTGTGTCTCAGAAAATCAAGTGCTTTGGAATAAGTTTAACTAAAAAGGTGAAGAACATATATAAAGAAAACTGAAAAACACCACTTCAAGAAATAAAAGAGAACCAGGGAATTGGAGACACATCCCCTGCTCATGGATCGGGAGAATTCACATTGTCAAAATAGCAATACTCCCCAAAGGAATATCCATATTGAATGTGGTTCCTATATAGATGCCCATTACACTTTTACAGAAAGAGATCAAGCATCCCTGAAATTCATATGGAACCACAAATAGCTATAACAATCCTTGAGAAAAAGAAGATGGGAGTCATCACCTTTGCTAACTTCAAACGTACTACAAAGCAGTACTAATTAAAACAGCATCATATTAGAATAAAGACAGACCTGCAGAACAATGGAAAAGAGCTGAATATCTTGACACAAACCCTCAACTAGATGGTCACTTAGTAGTTAATAAAAGAGAAATAATTGTGAATTGGAGCAAGAAAAGCCACTTCAACAAGTGGTGCTGGAAATCCTGGACAGCTACATGCAAAAAAAATAACTCAGACTTCTCTCTAATGCCAGGCACAAAATATTATATCAAAATGGATTAAAGGCCTCAATATCAAACCTAAATCCATAAGGTATAGAGAGGAAAATGTAGGCATTACTCTCCATGACACTGAAGCTAAAGGTATCTTTAATGATGAAACACCACTGACCAAGCTAGCAGAAGTAAAGAAAAACAAATGCTACTTCATTAGCCTAAGAAGCTTCTGAGCCTTAAAAGAAGCAGTGACCAAAATACAGAGAGAGCCCCCCAAATGGGAAAAATTTTATCCAATATTTTTCATATAATGGATCAATATTCTAGATCTTCAAATTTAATCCAATCAGTGGTGGACATCTGTTGCCTGCCACTAAATTATTTCTACTAATTATTTGTCAATTGTCAGTTTCTGTCCTATAATTCATATTTTTAACACTAGCTGCCATTATAATAACATATAGCTTAATCTTGTCCTTATAAATTAACTAAATATTCCCTTTTGAATTCTCTGATTCAATTGTTTTCAATGTTAAGTGTGCATAAAAATTACCTAAGGGTTATGTTAAAATGCAGAATTGAATCCAGCAGATTTGGAGCAGAAACTTTCGCATTTGTATGTTCAGTCATGATGCGGATGATAAATTCTCAGATCACATTCTGAGAATGGATTTATAAAACTCTATTTGTTCACATTCTCCCTTTTATTAAATTCATTGCAGAAGTCCATTAGAATTCAAATGAAGTCAATCAATTTCAGCATAGAAATGCAAAGCTATTCAGGATCATCATCAGATCCATTACGTTTATAACCATTTCTTTTCAGTTCTCTTCTTTCTCACCTATGAGTTTTGATATGTGATCTACAGTCTCAAGTTTGAATAGTTTCCTCTAAATAAACTTGTGTTCTACATCATGTTTGTTCCTTCTTAGAACTTATTTTATTTTGTTCCAGAACTGGGACCTATGTCAGAAACTCACTTATCTAAATCTTGAAGTCTAAGTTAAACCATTTTCTCACCCTCAGTACAAATTTTAATTTTTATTATTAACATTTTTTTGCCACAACAGGTGATTCTCAGTGATTAATACTGGTTCTGCACTCAGGGACGGATTCTGGGAGGTCCAGGGGACCATATGGGATCCTGGGTATTGAACCAGGGTGTACTGTGTGTAAGACAAATGCCCTACCCACTGTACTTTCTTTTCAGTCCATTTCATTTTTACCTATTGGTAATTATATTAAAACTCATATACTGACCAGAAAAAAATGGTTAGTAGCTAATTCTGTGGCCCCTTCTTATTGATTTATAGATGCCTGATGCTTTGGTTTCAGGTAACAATTTTTGAATCATTCACACAGCAATATATAAAAAATGTAAATTGGAATCTGATCAATATGTATGTGCCAAACCAAGAACTTGTACTTCATTACTGATATTATTTATTGGATAATTAGTAAGCAGTATTGATGTGATATAGTAGCACTCTAGAAAATGAATGTCATTATTCTTTTGGGAATTTGTGGTTAACAGTGTATAATGAGGCTATAGAATTTAGGCCTTCTTTGCACTTAGAACAGTGTATTTCAAACTTTAAAAGATAATGAAATATAACTACAGAAGAGAGTGATAAAACCATTAATGTACAGTGGTTAAATATGTTGCATTGTTACTCATCGTATACTCATTATTAACACTTGTGCTAGTTTGATGTTTTGTAAAATGTTCTTAGAAGTTTTATTTCAATTTGAACTCAAGGTCACCGTAATTTGATGAATAGAATGAACTAACAGGAGAACATTTTTGTTCTTGAAATAAAGAATCATTGAATATGGTATAGTACTATTCTAACTCACTATTACTTTAAACCCATATTTTATTTAGGAATTTTATGATTAAATTTCAAAATTATTTCTATTTAAATACTTTGTTTTACTGTCACATTTCAATTAAAGCATTTAAATACCTTAAATTATTCTTAATATTATATTAAGAATAATCTCTATATGTTTCTATTAATTCCTGCTCTGCCTACATTAGTTTATTTTTCACACAGTGATTTAGATTATGCTTTGACTGAGATAAAGCTATTTAGAAATGAGATTAAGGTGCTGGAGAGATAGGTCAAGCAACCAGCATGCATGAAGGGTGCCTGTGTTTGATCTCTTATACCAAATGATTCCCCTATCATGTGGTATGGAGGGTCACCCTCAAGCACCACGTGGGAGTAGCCCTTGAGCATGACTGAGTGTGGCCCCCAAATGAGAACAAAAATTTACAGAGGTGAACTCAATTTGATATATATTGTACAACTGCAGGCTTGATGAAGTTAGTTCATCACACATTAAGTTTATTAAAAATAGACACTGGGGACTGGAGCAATAGCACAGCGGGTAGGGCATTTGCCTTGAACGTGGCCGACCCGGTTCAATTCCCAGCATGCCATATGGTCTTCCGAGCACTGCCAGGAGTAATTCCTGAGTGCATGAGCCAGGAGTAACCTCTGTGCATCGCTAGGTGTGACCCAAAAGAGCAAAAAAAAAAAAAAAAAGACACTGTTTTATTGTGTTCATGAGGATTTTAGTTTTGAACAAATGTATGGTAATATTTGCCTATTTTAGAAGTGTTTTAGTAAAAGAAAATTACTAAGATTTCTGTTTTCACCTGTGATAGATATTGGACAGTCTAGAGCAGTACTGAATCAGTGGGTTCTAGACAGTTCACTGAACTGTCAAGCAGTGCTGCTATGCGCTGCTCTGGTGGCAGTATCACAAAAAGGTCTAGTTTAGTATGAAACACAATTTTAATAGCCAAGAGCATACACACACACACACATATATATACATATATATAATAAAACATGTTTGAGAAGAAATTCTTCAGTGTAATACATGGAAAAAATAATGTTACCTATTCCATATTACACTTACTGCCTTAGCGCTAATATAATTTTTGAGCTATTGCTAAGTTCAGAGAAATTTTCTCTAAGATCACCTAGAAAAAAAGCATAGAATAGACTGCAACAACGAACCTAATTACATATATATTTAATACTTCCCTTGTTTTATTTGTTTTATGGAGTGCATATAGTCTAGAAGTTTCATTCTGACACAATGTATCAGCCTCATCTTATGAGAAATACTTTATAATATTAGATTACCTTAAAATAGTCTGTGGTCTTTTACATTATATCTATTATATGTATTACATATATATTACATACATATCTTATAAAAATAAGGTGATTTCTAAGATGTTGATGATTGTATATTTAAAATGTGTTACTTTATGCACATATGCTCATTGTTTGTTAGGGATTTGCATCCTCCAAATCATCAAAATTTTGAGTTCATTTTGACATATGCATATCTATTTATCAAATAGAACACAAAAGAGTACAGCAATTGTAATTTTACTTTTAAACATTTCTTCTTGGTTTGTTACTGACAGGGTTGTTTCTGAGAGTATTCAGGGAATGTGTGGTGATGCAGATTGAACCTAGACCTTATGACAGCAAAGCAGGCTCTCAGTCATTTGAACTATTTCTCCAACCCAATTTTACTTTAATTATTTACTTTTGGGGTTTCTTTTTAGTGGGGGTATACTTTACTGTGATAATTGTTTATTTCTGACTCTTTGATCAGTGACTACTCACTCCTGATGGGTCACAGGGACCATATGTGTTGAGAGGTATTGAACCTGTGTCAGCCATATGCTAGGTAAGCATCCTACCCATTGTACTGCATCTCCAGATTCTAAATTTATTGTCTTATTAAATAGATATAAATACGTATATATGATGGCCATTCCTAGTGGTGTTCAGGACTTACTCCTGGCTCCGGTTTCTGGATTTACTCCTGGCTCTGCAGTCAGGAATCAGTACTGGCAGAGATCAGAGGATTTAAACTGAGTCAGACACATGTAAAGCAATTGCACTACTTGCTATACTATCGCTTCAGCCAAAAGTATATTTTTCTAATGCAGTGAATCATTTTTCCTATAATGATAAGAACCAAGTCTTCCTAAAATATTATAAATCTAAAAACTGAAAGAATATTCATAATTTATTTTTTATTTCCATGCACTTCAAAACTTATTTCTACTCAATTACCAATACTTCTAAAATCTGGCCATATAAGGGAAATTACTGATATCTTTCACCTGTCTTCTTAATATTTATAGGTAAGTAAGCACAGCAAATTAAATACACATTATTTAGGTTATTTAAGTACAGTTCAATTAATAAATAGTTCACTATATGTAAAAGTGATTGTGCATAATATAATATCCTCAAATTACATACATTTTCAAATTAATGTTAACTTCTCAGTATCATGCTCAAAATCACTTGCTAGCCACTAATAGGAAGAAGAGTAGAAGAAGGAGTAGTCAGTGGAATTGTTTTCAGTTGATTATAGCTAAAATGTTTTAGCTCAGCATATTTTGCAACACAATGCTAATAGCAAATTCTGATTGCAGTTTAATAAGAATCTAAAAACAGGTGATCTCATAATTTGATCTCTCCTTTCTTCTAAATCTTTGTTTCTAAAAGGATTGCCTACTGCTACCTAAGTATATTTGATACATTACTCTGTACAATTAGATTTACGGTGGGACTGAAGAAGTAATACAGGAGGTAAGGCTCTTACCTTGCATATGGTAAACCCCAGTTCAAGTCCCCCAAACCACATATGATTCCCTGAGCACCTCCAAGGGTCACACCTGAAGATAGAGACAGGAATGTACCCCCAAAACTAACAAAGTTATCATTTTACTATGCCAAATTCTATTTTATAAAGCATTCGCTTTTCTAGAAATAATGTTGGTTGGATATTTTTTAGATTATAATACTTCCATAAGAAAGTTGATGACCCTAATCAGAGAGAGAGAACAAAAGGGAATTCCCTGCCATAGTGGCAGGGTGGGGTGGGGGGAGACGGGACTGGGGAGGGGGGAGGGATGTTGGGTTTACTGGTGGTGGAGAATGGGCACTGGTGAAGGGGTGGGTTATCGAACTTTGTATGGGGGAAACATGAGCACAAAGATGTATGGATCTGTAACTGTACCCTCAAGATGACTCTCTAATTAAAAATAAACTAATAAAATAAAAAAATAATTCTTACTATACATAACCTTTTTAGTGAAAGTAATGGTGATAATATTTTACCAATTATGATACCAAAGTTTCAATTAAATATTTTATAAAAGACCCCCCCAAAAAAAAGAAAGTTGATGAAATGCTTGTGTTCAAATTTCTCTTACAAATATTTAAATGTGCATTTTTATTAACATACTTTAAATTGGTTTTGGACAAACGTGTGTAATACACCATATTATGCAGCCGCAAAATGATGATGGAAAGTTCTGGTTTCCATTGCAGCTCATTCTTTATGGAGTTGATCATGTCAGTTGATAAAGGTTGTAAGCTTAAGAGCATATTTGGCATTCAAAGTTTGGTAAAGGAGCCAGTTTTCTGAAGACACATTTTGATGCCGAGGATGAGTTCTAGGAGGTATTAGATTTCATTAACTAGACTATGCCATTTGGAAGGAACGTTCCTTCTTTATTACGTCGAGTATTGGATTCTGATTATACTATTAGCTTTTGCCAGAAGTGACCCAGTTGATGCAGTTCCCTGTCAATAAACTAGGAGCCAGGTAACTCATGTGTGGTTCTTCTTTGATAAGCACATAGGAAAAATTCTGACTTGTTTCTGAGGCCAAATAATGAAAAAGAGCCAGATAATGAGATTTTTTTTTTTAGTTTATTGTAAAAAAAAAAGTACTGAAATAAATTTAGTGGTCGTCATAGTTGAAAAAAAAATTATTGTTTGGATAATTATTCTAATATAGGATCTGTTTTAAAAATTTGAGAAAGCATGATTAGGTTCTACTCCAGAAATACTTCACTAAATTTTAAGAAAAGTAAAAGATTTTCAAATCTCATCTGCAATATCATATGGCTATTTTTAGTCACCTTTCAAGGAACTATAGATGATGTCATTTTACTCAAAAAAAGTATAGAAAAACCCAAAACAAACAACAAAAACATTGGTGATCAGTATTGTGTTGTTCATTTGGACTCTATCAAGTTTTGACGCTATTAGCTTCTTTAGACAAATTATGTGATCGTTCTTTTGATTATTCAGTTCCCTGTTTTCTAGGTTTAGTTTGACAAAATATACAAATGTGTGAAATAAGGAATACGTCTCAAAATAAAATATATTGGAGAAACTCAATATATTAAAAACATAGTATTGGCTTTACATTAATATGAATTTCATTAAAGTGTGCTTAATTTATTTCTGCAAAATCAACTTATAAAATGTCACCGTCACTGTCATCCCGTTGCTCATCGATTTGTTCAAGCGGGCACCAGTAACGTCTCTCATTGAGAGACTTATTGTTACTATTTTGGGCATATCCAATATGTTTTTGGGCATATCCACATGAAAGGCGAACGCCCAACCAAACAGAACTTTCATCATGATGAAATTGAAATTGTAATCAAAAGTATTTGGGCATTCACCTTTCACGTGGCCAACCCGTGTTCGATTCCTCCGCCCCTCTCGGAGAGCCCGGCAAGCTACGGAGAGTATCGAGCCCTCGCGGCAGAGCCTGGCAAGCTACCCGTGCGTATTGGATATGCCCAAAACAGTAACAATAAGCCTCTCAATGAGAGACGTTTCTGGTGCCCGCTCAACAGGATGACAGTGACAGTAACATAAAATAATACATATAATTTTAGCAAAAATTAAAATTAGACACTGGAGATGATAATTGAATTCTAGGATTGCAGTAGTTCCTCCTTAAAAATTTGAAAGAATTCACTGGTGAATCCATCTCGGCCTGGGCTTTATTTGGGGAAATACTTTTGATTACAATTTCAATTTCATCATGGTGAAAGTTCTGTTTGTGCCTTACCATTTGCACTATCTTTCCAGCCCCTAGACTTCACTGATTTTGTAAGGCTCAGTGCACTCAGACTTCGACCTCTCTATCCAGCCCTCGTTCTCTTCAATCTCTCTTCTACCTTGCCACATGGATTTTATTAAATGTATCTTTGTTTCTTCCATCTCAGAAAATCATGCACTCACTTTTCCTGGAATCTCAAAGATTTTGAGTCTATAACATTCCTCAATTGTTGTTTGTAGGATGACATTACTTTGTCCTTTCCCCCCTTGCCACAAGGAGCTTATCTCGATTTATTCCAGAGTTTAGGTTTACCCCAGTCACACCCATCTAGGTATTTCCGAGTTACTCCCATCCTTTTGTTTAGCTGTAATCACTTCTCTATGCTCTCTTCCCCAAAACAGTTACTCAGCTTTTCCCCTAATCTGACTCTGCTAATTTGTAAGGTCAGACCTTCCTAGGACACTGAACTTATAAGTTAATATTGCCTTTCTCCTCTCCTTATGCCTTTTGAATAATTTACTTTAAAGCAATGTCCTTTTTGTATAGATACAGAAGAAAATATTATGCTTTTGTAACTTGGGACTTAATTGGCTTCGAATATTATTTATTCTTGGGCATCTGCTTTCTCCACTTAAGCCTCAGTTGTCCTCAGTTCCTAGCACCCCAAAAGCAGGGTCCCGACGAGGGACAGGACATATCCAGGGCAAGCAGTGTGTTATGTGCTACCCTGGCATCAAGATGGGCCTGGCCAAAGTGCCTAATTCTTAACTATAAGTTAAGAGCTTGATCATGGACAAATGCTGTCATGATCCAAAAGTAACGACGAGACTAGGACCCTGCTAGGGATAGGAAAGACTGGTCTGGCCTGAGCACTGTAGTCTGAGATCGAGATGGCCCCAGGAGAGCAATTCTATAAGCTTAATGCATCTCTTATTGTGTCCATACAAAATGATTAATATTATGAATGCATATAGTTTGCTGGATGAGGAGAGGAGAAACACACTCATGGGACTCCGCCCTTAGGTGGATCCTCCTGCTGAAAGAGAATCTGTCCTAGGAGAAGCATCTCCTGAGGGAAAAGAACTTCACCCCTATTAATTATGACCACACCTATGTGTAAGCACCAACCCCCTCATGATGGGGGATTTAACTAGGCTGTAAGAGTGGTTTGGGGGGTGAGATACAGAGAGATATCCAGAGCTGGGAGAGAAGCAGAGAGAGAGAATGAAATAAACTGATCAAACAACAAGTTTAGCCTTCTTCCTTCCATCTCCTGCCCTTGACCAACAGCCATACACAGCAGTTCCAGAGCACCAAGCATGGGTGGTGAGACAGAGCAGCCTAGAGAGCCCACAAGTGCATATGCCCGTTGGCGTGCTTTAGTTTTTTTTACAGTTGTTTATCTGTGAAACTGTGTATTGTTCCTTCAAATATGAATGAGAATCTAGGTGGGTAAACTATTCTTTGTGAGTCATTCATTTCATTAAGTATTTTCACTATAATCCCAACACTGTGTTCGGGCTTGGAGGGCTTTATCAAGTCAGTCTGCTGTAAATCTTAAGGATGCTCCTTTGTGAATAATTTCATTTTTTGATCTTGATGCTTTCAATATTTTATCTCTACCTACACTTTTAGTTATTCAGATTAGAATGTCTTGGAGTATTTTTATTTGAATTTCTTTAACTTATACCCTTTGAAAACCTCCTGAATCTGTGTACACACACTCTTCAGCTTTAGGAACTTCTCAGCAATGATGGCTTTGACAGTTATTTCTTCATTAGGATTTTCTTCCTGTACCTCTGGGACCCCAATGACTCTTGTATCATTCTTCTTGAATTCATCAAAATATTCTCTTGTCATCGGTTGTTTTATTTTGAGTTTTCATTTTTTATTTTTTTATCTTCTACTCTTGTCTGAAGATTATATGCACTTCATTTTGTCCTAGTCCTTCCAGTAAGTTTTTCATTTCATCTACCATTTTTTGGGGTTTGTCATTTCTGCTTGTAATTTTATTTGTATTTTCCTCATTTCTGCTCTCAAATCCTCTTATATATTATTGGTCGTGTGTTTCACTGTTTCTTTGAGTACCTTCTGAATTGTTATGCGTTTATATAGCTCATTATTACTGGATGGGTTATATGGACTATTATCTTCACTCAGTGAGCCTGGTGGGTTTTGTGTTACCTCACAACAGTGACCTTTGCAAGTCATTGGATTCTTGCATTCACCGTTGCTTTTGTGTTTTGCAGGGAATGATAATTGTAGTTTGGATAATAGATTCTTGCCCTCATATGATTGGGGTGGTAGGGTGCCCTACTGAGTTTCTAAAAGAGGTTAATTGGTGGTTCTAATGAAATAAGATGGTTTAGATTAACGGCCACTTGGGAAACCACACCCCTCAGACTTTTAACCTGAAATGTCTGAATATTGCAGTCTTGCAGATTGTATCCGTAGTCCAGTGATGTGGTCAGCTTTGGGCCCACACCTGTGCACAGTCCTCGCCCCGCTCCCAGAGTATTTCTATAGTAATTTGATTAGCATTCTGAGGAAAAGTTTTAATAAAATAATTATGGAAATTTAATCATGGTAAAAAGACTTATTTCTTTTAGTCAGGAGAGGGGCAGACAGAATGATTGCAGTCATTTCTGGGATTTAAAAAAAAAAAACATAGTAGGGGATTGATACACAAGGACAGTAGAAACAAACACCAAGAGCACTGAACCACTGATGGAATTTGCCACAAGTTTGTGTGTGTGTGTGGGGGGAGGGTCAGTTAGGATAGAGAAGAGACCACTATGCCAAAAGTAGTTAGAAATGATCACTCTGGGTGAGAACTGAGCACTGAAAAGCAGTTAAAGAATATACATGATGACTTTTCAACACCAGTATTGCAAAATATAATGCCAAAAGGAAAAAAGAGAGGGGGGGCAGAAAGAGAGAGAGAGAGAGAGAGAGAGAGAGAGAGAGAGAGAGAGAGAGAGAGAGAGAGAGAGAGGGAGGGAGGGAGAGAGAGCTAGAATGAGAAGTGAAAAAGCATCTGCCATATTGGCAGGCTTGCTGTGGAGGGGATTGTTGGTGGGAGGAAAACTAGGAACACCTGTTGTAGGAAGGGATGTTTGTTGGAACATTGTATGACTGAAATTCAATCATGAAATGCTTTGTAACTGTTTATTGCATTGTGATTTAATTTTAAAAAATGAAGCTGAAAAAGGATATATTCTGAGACCAAATGAATTAAATAATTTTTATAAAGGGATAGACAAATATATATAGTAAGATAACTATACTTTGAATATAAATATTAAAGGATGTGTAAGAAAACATAATTTGCATGTATCTTTATTTCTAAATTTTTGTTACTGTGAATAAATGCTTTGAATGCCATATGAACATAAGACTTTACCACTAATAGGTTTCGATGGTATAACAGAAAAGTGAATAATACCAAAGTAATAAAATATCCAGTAACTAAAGTTTGATTTTTCTGTTCTGCTGACCATTGAATTTGAAAGTTATGGATGTGTGATATAGTGCATAGAAATCAAGCTTTTAGAACATGCAAGTATAACAAAAACAATACATTGATACAGAACTAATTCTGCAATTAGAATCATCAAGGAATCACTTTTAATGATGCTCAAGTTCTTTCTTGACAGTTATTTTATAAGTTATGAATTGGAAATATATCATTCAAAAATTAATTGCTTGGGGCCCCAATATTTTCTATATTGCACAAATGATCTTACCACTATAATTTCACCATATCTAGGCACAGTTCATTATTTTTTCTTTAATCTTAGCATATAGCACTTTTTCTGTTAGCAGTGAAGGGAAAGTAATAAGGCATTTCCTAAAAGTGTAATAGTAGGTGAGCCTTTCTATAAAATTATATAATTAATTGTGAATTTTGCAGCATAGCTAATAACACTGTAGATTAATTTATAAATTAGTATGCACTTCTATTGCTTAACTCATGAATAGGTATAAAAATAAGATGTTATTTAAGGTATAACAAATGTACAAAAATCATCTCTAAAAATATACTGTACAGAGGAGATACAATTGGACAAATGCTATTCCTGAAATAATGCCAAAGCCATATTATAGATCAACTAAAAGAAAGAAAACTTAGGAAAAACATATAGATAGATCTTTTATCATTTTCTGGTTGTTGATATTTAGAACAGAGATCTTATATAGAAAGACTTAAATAAGAATTTATTTGGGGGAAAAAAGTTTGGGGTCATACACAAGAGTGCTCAGGGCTTACCCTGGAAGTGCTCAGGAGACTATGTCATGCTGGTATGGATATGGAGTCAGTTGTGTGCTAGGCAAGCAAGCACCTTAGCTATCTTTCCAGACCTACGTAGATATTTTTAGCTTTTGATGTAACTTAAGGACTATAATTTATAGTTATTGATAGTTGAAATATAGACACATAAGACATGGCAAATAATGTTCTAGCACCAATATCACCACATAAGAAAGCATTGAATGGCAAATTAAACATGCTGCTGCAGTTAATTTTCCTTAGAAGATAATGAGTCTAGTACTCAAAATATACTTATGATTAAATAGGTATGTGTAAATCATGAGTCCTATGGATTTAATTTACGATGCAGTTAGCACCTCTTCAATAATGGATATTGAGAATATAAGTTGTATTAGGATTTGTAGACTAGATAAAATATTATTTTGATGAATCCCTAAATATTTGGGTAGAGTTTTCATGCTTTTCATGGTATTATTTTCTGTATCAATGGTCAATCTAGATATAAAAATTTTCTTTCTCAGAACGCTTTCTACACTGTTTCCTTATATTTTAAACTGATGTATTTAAGATCAGAGATCTTTTTGATAGCTATGGGAACCTGAGACTTTCACTGCAGTTGAACTCAAATTTGATGACATGGTTTCATATAAAAATTTATTGCGAATGTTCTAAAATCCATGGTATTGATTTTAACTCTTAATTGGTTTGGGCTACAACTTAGTGGATCATTTTCATGCCAAACAATCTAGCATCACTATGATTTACTATCACTTGAAAAAAATGCTTTAGAAGAGGTATGCGATTTCTATATAAGGTGCATTTTAATTCCTCTGTTCAGTTTTATGACTAAGGTTTAAATTACTGCTTGACCCTTAATTATTTTTCTAATTTGATTTAATACTGCACATCACTCTAAATCCTCTATACTCAATAAAATTATGCTCCTTGCATTTCTCTTTCATTCCATAAGCCACTTTTTATGCTATGAACCACCCTTTATTATATCTCCTCCTATTATTATTTATTTGGCATTTCTGGATGCAAACCTTATCTTTTTTTCACTTAAATGTTTTCTATACTTTTTTCAAGGCTCGGTTTCTGTTTCATTTTTTATTAACTTTACTGTCACAACTCTTTCTGAATGTCTCCCTCTCTGAATTTCTCCCTCTCTGAAACCCTCTGATTTATTCTCTCTAGCAAGAATTTCATCTATACTATGGTTCATCTTTCTCTCTCTTGATTTTTTTATATTTATTTTTTTATTGAATCACCATGTTGAAAGTTACAAAGCTTTATGGCTTAAGTCTCAGTTACATAATGCTCAAACACCCATCCCTCCACCAGTGCCTGTATTCCACCACCAAGAACCACAGTAAACCTCCCACCCCACCCCGCCCTGCCCCCCGGTCCCCCACCCCACCTGTGTAGTTGGTAAATTACACTTCACTTTCTCTTTACCTTGATTACATACAAACAAACAAAACTCACTATTATTGTTTGGAGTTTCCCCCCCCAGAGTCAGACCTGCTGGAAAGGAAGCATTTGATAATTTGTTTTCCACTGCTGCGAATGAGGAGATATGAGGCCGTGCGGCCACAGTAGCATCTGTGAGGTTCTAGATTTCTGTATTTTAGTATTTTAGTGACTAAATCCAGAGGGCTTTCTGCCAGAGGTTGCATCTTTGCTAGCTCGTACCTCTCTGCTACTTTATATTCCACATATGAGTGCAATCTTTCTGTATCTGTCTCTTTCTTTCTGACTCATTTCACTCAACATGATACTTTCCATGTTGATCCACTTATATGCAAATTTCATGACTTCGTGCTTTCTAACCGCTGAATAGTATTCCATTGTGTAGATGTGCCAAAGTTTTTTTAGCCAGTCATCTGTTCTCGGGCATTCGGTTTTTTTTTCCAGATTCTGGCTATTGTAAACTGTGCTGCGATCAAGATACTGGTGCAAATGTCATTTTGACTATATTTTTTTGCTTCTCCAGGGTATATTCCCAGGAGTGGTATTGCTGGGTCAAATGAAGCTCAATTTCTATTTTTTTGAGAATTGACCATATTGTTTTCCAGAAAGGCTTAACCAGTCAACATTCCCACCAGCAGTGTAGGAGGGTTCCTTTCTCCCCACATCCACGCCAACAGCGGTTGTTTTTGTTCTTTTGGATGTGAGCCAGTCTCTGTGGTGTGAGATGGTATCTCATAGTTGTTTTGATCTGCATCTCCCTGATGATTAGTGATGAAGAGCATTTTTTCATGTGCCTTTTAGCCATTCGTATTTCTTCCTTGAGAAAGTTTCTGTTCATTTCTTCGCCCCATTTTTTGATGGGGTTGAGTGTTTTCTTTTTGTAGAGGTCAACCAGTTATCAATCCTTTATCAGATGGGTACTGGGTGAATATCCTTTCCCATTCTGTAGATTCCCTTTGAATTCTGGTCACTGTGTCTTTTGCGGTGCAGAATCTTTTTAGTTTAATATAGTCCCATTTGTTTATCTCTGTTTCTACTTGCTTACTTAGTTCCATGTCATCTTTGAAGATACCTTTAGCTTCAATATCGTGAAGGGTTTTGCCAACCTTGTCTTCGAGGTACCTTATGGATTGTGGTCTGATGTTGAGGTCTTTAATCCATTTTGATCTGACTTTTATGCATGGTGTTAGGTCGATGTCTAAGACCATTTTTTTGCATGTGGCTGTCCAGTTATGCCAGCACCATTTGTTAATACCTGGGTATTGAACATCAAACCCATGAAATTTATGTTTCCTGAAACACTGTGTAAATTCCATTTCACATTTCTTGCCCCTGTATCAAGGATCAGGTGATCATATATTTTGGGTTGCATGTAGGGATATTCCACCCTGTTCCATTGATCAGCGGTTCTGCCTTTGTTCCAGTACCATGCTGTTTTAATTGTTGCTGCTTTGTAGTAAAGTTTGAAGTTGGGGAGGGTGATGCTTCCCATCGTCTTTTTCCCAAGAATTGCTTTGGCTATTCGTGGGCGTTTATTGTTCCATATGAATTTCAGGAGTGTTTGATCAATTTCTTTGAAGGATTTCATGGGTATCCTTATAGGGATCGCATTGAATCTGTATAGTGCTTTGGGGAGTATTGCCATTTTGACAATGTTAAGTCTTCCTATTCATGAGCAGGGAATATGTTTCCATTTCCTCGTGTCCTCTTTTATTTCATTGAGTAGTGTTTTGTAGTTTTCCTTGTAGAGATCCTTTACTTCCTTAGTTAGGCTGATTCCTAGGTACTTGATCTTCTGGGGCACAATTGTGAATGGGATTTTTTTTTTAATGTCACTTTCCTCTGACTCACTATTTGCGTATAGGAAGGTCATGGATTTTTGAGTATTGATTTTATAGCCTGCGACTTTACTATATAAGTCTATTGTTTCTAGGACTTTCTTGGTAGACGTTTTAGGATTCTCTAGGTATAGAATCATGTCATTTGCAAATAGTGAGAGCTTGATTTCTTCCTTTCCTATCTGTATATCCTTAATGTCTTTTTCTTGCCTAATTGCTATTGCAAGTACTTCCAGTACTATGTTGAACAGAAGTGGTGAGAGTGGGCATCCTTGTCTTGTCCCTGATCTTAGAGGGAAGGCCTTTAGTGTTTCTCCATTAAGGATAATGCTTGCCATGGGTTTGTGATAGATAGCTTCGACTATCTTGAGGAAAGTTCCTTCTAAACCTATTTTGGTGAGAGTTTTCATCATAAATGGGTGTTGGATCTTGTCAAATGCTTTGTCTGCATCTATTGAAATGATTATATGGTTTTTATTTTTACTTTTGTTGATGTGATGGACTACGTTGATTGATTTCCGAATGTTGAACCATCCTTGCATCCCTGGGATGAATCCTACTTGATCGTGATGTATGATTTTTTTAATCAGTTGTTGGATTCTTTTTGCTAGTATTTTGTTGAGAATCTTCGCATCCATGTTCATCAGGGACATTGGCCTGTAGTTTTCTTTGTTTGTGGTATCTTTGTTTGCCTTTGGTATTAGGGAGATATGAGCTTCATAGAAACTGTTTGATAGAGTCCCTGTTTTTTCAATTTCCTTGAATAAATTGAAAAGAATTGGCAACAGGTCCTCTTTAAATATTTGGAAGAATTCGCCAGTAAATCCATCTGGGCCTGGGCTTTTGTTTTGGGGAAGACATCTGATAACAGTTTCAATTTCCTTGATATTAATGGGTCTATTCAGGTATTCCAACTCATGTTGATTCAGTTTTGGGAGATTGTAGGAATCAAGGAATTTGTCCATTTCTTTTAGGTTCTTTTGTTTCATGGCATAGAGATTTTCAAAGTAGTCTCTGATGATCTTTTGAATTTCATTGGTTTCTGTTGTGATATCCCCCTTTTCATTTCTGATTCGGTTTATTAAGGTTCTCTCTCTTTCTTTCTTTGTGAGTCTTGCTAGTGGTGTGTCAATCTTGTTTATTTTCTCAAAGAACCAGCTTTTTGTTTTATTGATCTTTCGGATTGTTTTTGGGGTTTCCCTATCGTTAATTTCTGCTCTAAGTTTTATTATTTCCTTCCTTCGGTCAGGCTTGGGTTCCTTTAGCTGATCCCTTTCTAAGATCTTGAGCTGTGAAGTCAAGCTCTCTATGTAGGCCTTATCCTCCCTCCTGAGGAATGCTTGCAGGGCTATAAATTTCCCCCCTTAATACAACTTTAGCCGCGTCCCATAGGTTCTGGTAGCTTGTGTCTTCATTCTCATTTGTTTCGAGGTATCTTTTGATCTGTTCCTTGATTTCCTTTTTGATCCACTCGTTGTTCAACAGTGAGTTGTTTAATTTCTAGGTGTTTAATTTGGTGCTCTGCATCTGTGTGTGCTTAGTTTCTATTTTCAGTGCATCATGGTCCGAGAAGATGGTTGATACAATTCCTATCTTGTTGATTCTGTTGAGGTATGTTTTGTGACCCAGCATGTGGTCCATTTTGGAGAATGTTCCATGTGCACTGGAGAAAAATGTATATACTTTCTTTTTTGGGGTGTAAAGTCTTGTATAGTTCCATAACCTCTCTCTCTTCTATTTTTTCCTTCAGGGCCATTGTTTCCTTGTTGAGTTTTGTTCTTGTTGATCTATCCACAGGTTATAATGCGGTGTTGAAGTCTCCAACTACTATTGTGGTGCTAGTGATGTCCTCCTTAAAGTTTGTTAGGAGTTGCTTTAAATATTTAGCTGGTCGCTCTTTAGGTGCTTATATATTCAAGAGTGTGATTTCTTCCTCTTGTAAGTATCCCTTGATGAATAGGAAATGACCGTCACTGTCCCTTCTAATCTTTTTCAGCCTGAAATCTATGTTGCTAGATATTAGTATGGCCACCCCAGCTTTTTTGAGGGAGTTGTTTGCTTGTAGGATTGTTTTCCATCCTTTGACTTTGAGCCTGTGTTTGCTCTGACTGTTCAGGTGTGTTTCTTGTAGGCAGCAGAAAGTTGGGTTTAGTTTCTAAATCCATTTTGCTACTCTGTGTCTATTGATTGGTGCATTTAGCCCATTGACATTGAGAGAGATTATTGTCATGGGATTATGTGCCATCTTTCTGTAGGGTTTGTTGTTGTTAGGGTTTTTCTTTGTCTTACAGCAGCCCCTTTAGACCTTCTTTTAGGCTTGGTTTTGAGTCTATGAAGTTATTGAGTTGTTGTTCATCTGAGAAATAGTGTATGGTTCCTTCGAGTTTAAGTGAGAGTTTAGCCGGATAGAGCAATCTTGGTGAGACATTCATTTCACTGACCTTTTTCACTATATCCCACCATTGTCTTCGGGCTTGGAGGGTTTCCTCTGATAGGTCTGCTGTGAATCTAAGGAGTGATCCTTTGTATGTGATTTCCTTCTTTGACCTTGCTGCTTGCAGTAGTGTGTCTCTATCCGCGACATCCATCATTGTGACTATGATATGCCTTGGAGTTTTTTTGTTGGAGTCCCTTTTAGCTGGCACCCTTCGGGCTCTTTGGATCTGGATGCCCGCATTCTCCAGCTCTGGGAATTTCTTAGCAATGATGTCTTTAACTGTGTTTTTTCATTGGGATTAGTTCCCTGTGGTTCTGGTACTCCCATAATTCTTATGTTGTTCCTTTTGAGGTCTTCCCCTAGGACTCTGATTCGCCCTAGAGCCATCTTGAGGTCTTTTGCCATTATTTGTTGTTGTTTGTAAGCTTTATGCAGGTCATTTTCAAGCTCACTGATTCTGTCTTCTGCTGCAGTCATTCTACTGTTGAGGGCTACCACTGAGCCTTTTATCTCATCTACCGATTCCTTTAATTGTGTGACTTCTGTTCGTAGGTTTGAAATCTCTGCTCTCATTTCTTCCCGTATTTTGTTGATGGTCTGTTCCAAGGCTGTGTTCATATCCTCCCTTAGTTTATTGATTGTTCGTTCCATGGTTGTGTTCATATCCCCCCTTAGTTTATTGGCTGTCCGTTCCATGGTTGCTTTGAGTTCCTCGACCATTTTGACAATTTCTTCTCTGAATTCTTTATCTGAGAGGAGGTTGTATTTGTGGGTGACAAGTACTGAGGTTTCTGGAATCTCTTCATTTTCTATGTGTGGCGGTTTTTTTCGATGTTTCTTCATGTTGTTATGGAACAATAGAGGTGGAAGCTCCCAATTCTATATCACTATTCCTCTTGCTCCAGGAGGGGATTGTAGGCAAGCTAAATCGGTAATGGTAATCTTTTCCCCCTTCTAGAATAGTTCCTTATATTACTGCGATTTTCCTAGTTTATGTAGGGCTCTAATCAAGGTTTGAGGCTATGGTCTCTTTATGAAGGCTTTGTGTACTGAGTTGTATTCCTGTGACTTTTTCTGGAATTAGGATGAGTCACTGGCTCTTAGGCATATAGTGTTAGAGATGGTCAGGTTTTTCTTTGAGTAAATAGGACATACAAATTTGTGACCTAAGTGTGCAGTATAGGAGAGAGAGCAAAGTAACTGCGGCCGCTCAGAAAATAGGCCACGCCCCCTTTTGAGGCCACGCCCCTGACGTAGAGGACACTCCCCCACCAGCCGGAAGTCCCCTGGCTGGCACGGAGCCGGCAGCGTGAGAGTTCTTTCAGAGGGGCCCGAAGAAGACTCTCTTGGTTTCTAATGAAACAAGACTTCAGCAGGATCCCAGATATAGAATGGCACTAATTACTTTCATATGCAATACTAAGAAAATTAGTCATTCAGAAAGAATGAGAATTATTGTGGGTCCACTTCTTCTACCCACATTTAAATAATCATTCATGAACTTTCACTAGAACTGTTATTTATTTAAGAAATATTTACTAAGTATGGACTGTAATATAGACTGATAAAAAGTGATAATAGTGAGAATTTTACCCATGAAATTTACATCTTTCGTGGGAAGTTTGCATAAATATTTTACTATTAAAACACTGTTTAGAATTTATGTTCCATGTTAAAAAGAATTAAAAACTTATTCAATATATCAAGTATTATCCCCGCACAACCTCTAGATGTTCCATTTTGAATGTATAATGGGTCAATATAAGAGAAATAAAGTTCCTAAAATGCCAAATTTTCAACTTTAAATGTATCTCTAAGGATTTCTGTTTTAGGCTCTTTTATAAAAATGACTTGGTAACTATCAGTCTTATTCACACACAAAAAGTTAAAAATGATGAAAATCAATGACATGGTATGTTATTACACTAAAATGTAGAATATCAGGTGGATCTTTGGAGTAACAATTAATACCTGTGTATTGAACATCAAACCCATGAAATTTATGTTTCCTGAAACACTGTGTAAATTCCAGTGAATTTTTAAAGCCTGAATATAAGCAAGCATGAGTGAATAAACTCTAAAAACTCCAAAATTAAAACACTTCTGCACTGTAACATCAGGAAATAAGAAAAAGCCCATTAAATTTACCTAACCTCACACCTAAAGGGACTAGAAAAATAACAACGTAAACAAAAAGTTAACAAAAGTAGAGGCTGATTCATTTAAAAGAATGCAAATTGATAAACTTTTAGCTAGACTCAAGACAAACAGGAGAAATCCCAGACAAGCAGTATCAAACAGGAAAGGGGAATTATAGCAGGTACCACACAGAAATACGAAGGGTCCTAAGAGAGACTACTGTGGACATTTTTATGCCACTAAATTGGAGAACCAAGAATAAATGGATGCTACCTTTAGAGTAACAAACCTCTAATGTTGAATCACGTAAACAAACAAAACACAGGAGGGAAAAAAGGGAATACTTTGGTTGATTCTAAATTTTGGCTATCAAATACGTAATTGTTCCCCAAGTATTTTGGGAATACAAACTTTTATGCTTACTTTTTTTTTTTCCCTCTGAGTGTGTTTTAGTTTTGGGACTAATCCAGTGAAGATTATACTGAGGTCAGTTTTGTACATAGAAACTTTCTTACCCTTGTACTCTCTACTCCAACTAGGGATAGAAACTTTTGCTTAAAATTAAAATTCTTTACTACTTTTTCAATCATTTTACTAACCGTAAGGCCACAGTTTATTTGATTTTATAGATTGGTTTTGATAATTTATTCCTGATTTCCAATGAGTTGGATTACAAAAATTCATATTGGCTTTGATGTCGGTGGGCCCCATGCGTGACTTACGTGAAGTGGCAAGGAGAAAGACGGTCATTTTCTTCCCAAGTCTCTACCACCCAGGACCCAGAGTTACTGGATTCTTGTCTCGCTCTTAGAAAAGAATTTCAGGAGTAGACAAGCAGTGAAGTAAACAGATTTTATTCAGCGGGTTTTTGAGGGAAGGAGGAAGGGATAAGTGGGAGAGAGAATAGTAGGAGTAACGTGCTCAAGAGAGAACTCGGGCTTCTCCTAGGTGGAGGCACACAACCTAGCACTAGACATGAAAGTATGGAAGTGCACATCTCAAGAGGGGAGATGCGGGTGACACATGTGCTCAGGCACCGCATGTGCTCGGCCACATGGGCACAAGCAGCACATGGTCTCAGGCAGCATATGCATGCCCTTCCTTTGTTCAAGGCGTCTTTTATGGGGTTTCTTCAACCTGCCCCCACGTGGGGTTTCTTATCAGTAAAAGTCCGTTGCTAAGGAGGCTACCAGGGAGGTTGGGATTGGTGATGGTCTTCTTTAGGCTGGATCACATTTTAATCAGATTAAGGGAATTCAAGGAACTTCATGGGGAGGGATCCAACCTCCTCAGGGTCTGCTGAAGGTCTTATCAAGTCATTTTCTGTATTCACAGGGTAAGTCAGTCTCAGGATTCTCCTTCCAAGAGACTTTGTTAATCTAAGTTTCATTGCCAAGGGCCTTTCCCTATCTACCTGCCTACATCAGCTTCAAACATAAAATGAGGGTTTGAGAGAGAGCACAGGGATTAGGGCCCTTGCTTTTTGACAAACATGATTGTGCATTTAAAATTTAGCCTCTTTTATTCTGACTCATGTATCATCATTTTGAGTCTTTCTCTTTTCTGAGAAGGGTTATCTCTGTAGTTGATCATTTCTTGTGTTGCATTCGTAAATAGCATTTTACAGATTTAACTCTGATTTTATTGATAAAAATCAACATTTTTTCAATGCATGGAATAAAATTGAACTAAAGGCAAATTCTTTTTTATAAAACATATTTTAACACGTTTAATGACCATTAATTAACCTTGTTCTGTGACTTTGTTCTTTCAACAGTACTTTGTAATGCTTTCCTCTTTAAGGATTAAATGCCCCCTTTTTCTGTATTCTTTATCACTAACAGCCATCTCCCAGGTCTTAATATTTAAATAATTAATATTAAAAATGGTGTTAATTTCTTTTAAAGTACTCCTTTTTGTTTTGTTTTGTTTTTCAAGGACATCCCGTGGGGCCCAGGGATTACTTCTGGCTCTGTACTTAGGGATCACTCCTGCCTAGGGTCAAGGTGCTGGGAATCAAAACCAGGTCAGCTATATATAAGGCAATCACTCTACTCACTGTACTCAGGCTCTAGTTCCTCAAAATAATCCATTAAAAAAAAGGTAAACTATTTATCAGACTCTACCACCTTATCGAGTAGTTTAGTTTTTAAGCAATAGCACAGAGGTTAGGTCATTTGCCTGGCATGCAGCCGACCTGAGTTCGATTTCTCTGTCCCTCTTGAAGCCTGGCAAGCTACCAAGAGCATCCCGCCCGCATGGCAGAGCCTGGCAAGCTACCCGTAGTGTATTCGATGTGCCAAAAACAGTAACAAGTCTCACAATAGAGGCGTTACTGGTGCCCGCTCAAGCAAATGGATGAACAATGCGATAACAGTGCTAACACCTTATCATTTGAGTGGCCCAGTGATACAGGAGATGCTATTACAGATTTTACAGTAATGCAAGCATATTTCTAATCTTTAAGCAGGAAGTTGCACTGGAAAAAACAAAGCCTCCAGAGTTTTAAATTTAATTTGCCATTTAATTTACTAGTTTTATGTGATTTAGTAGCACATAAATGTATAAAAGCAACAATTAAAAATATCTGTTCTGCAATGTTAGTATCATATTAGGCAAATCCTCCCTTGATTTGCTCATTTTACCTAGATGAAATATGATTATCTAAATTTCTTTAGCTTTTCTTTTGTAAAGAATACTTTAGAACAACACGTTCATTATAATAAACTGTGACTAGCTATCCACTAATTTGTCAGTTCTCATTCTTTCTTTGAAAGATGAATTAAAGAACCTTCAGAAAAATGCTATTATTTAGGTGAAGTATATGATGTTTAGCTTCTCCATTCTGGAATGAAAGTAGAATCAAGTACTCATATTGTATCCGATATCACTTGAAACAGGTCTTTTGTTCTTCTTTTTATCTTTCTTCACCCTGAGGTCGGTGTTTAGGGGTTACTCTTGGATCGGCACTCAGAAATGAACCCTGACAGGCTTGAAAAACCATATGAAATGCTGAGAGTCAAATCCTGGTCAGCTGCATGAGAGGCAAACACCCTACCAACTGTATTATTTTCTAGGCTCAAAACATTTCTTGTTGTTGGAGAAGAAAAGTCACACGATTTATTCCGACATTTACTCATTTAAAAATTATTCCCCACTTAAAGGTATATGAGCAATTAATTAATATTTATTTGACAGAGCCTGGCAAGCTACCCGTGGTGTATTTGATATGACGAAAACAGTAACAAGTCTCATAGTGGAGATGTTACTGGTGCCTGATCAAGCAAATCAATGAACAATGGGATGACAGTGACAGTGACAAAACAAAGTTCTCAAAGATTCTTTGTATTTCAGTTTTTATAATCCAGTAACTCTTAGAAGTATCATATTTTGCTCTTAGAATTGTTCCCAAATTTTTATAATCTTCAAAACTTCTTCATCTTAATACAAAACATATGAAAGATCATCAAAGTGAGATAAAACGCAGAGAAGAAAACAAGCTATAAATGGAGAAGAAATAATATTCCTATATCTAGAATGGAGTGATAATAGCATTTTAAGAAGACTGTTAAAACAAGTACTCTGGAGAAATTCATTACTGATGACAGAGGAAAACATCCTTGAAAACTAACGCCTATAATTTTACAACCCATTTTTATGGGAAAAAAGTTCTTTTATGTTTTAGTTGGGTATAATTTATGAAAGTGTAAAAAGGATAAGATTATACTCACATATATGTCACATAAGCTTTATTCATTTGCTTGTCTATTGATAGAAACAGATTGTTTTATATATTTGCATTTATAAATAACATTAAAATGAACAGAGGGGTACATATATCTTCAAACTGATGTTTTTGGAGAAATAAGTATTCAGAATTCCATAGAGATTTTTAGTTGAATCACTGTGAGATACACAGTTACAAAGTTTTTCATGATTGGGTTTAAGTGGTATAATGTTCTAACACACAGTGTACATTTCCCACCACACCAATGTCCTCAATTTTATTCTGCCACCCCTCACACATGTTTGCTTCTAAGGCAGGCATTTTTTGTATGTTCTCTCTCTCTGTTTCTGTCTCTCTCTCTCTGTGCTCCCCTTCCCCCCTAAATCCAGGATAAGATTTAAGATCTGCATATATTACTATAACTGTTCTTTGTAACAAAATAACATGTACTGAGTGTTTGCTATCTAATAAGAATTGTTCCATGCATTGTCATATATGTTGTGTTAGAACAAGTTATAGATAAGAAAAGAAAAAGATGTTAAGAGTAAAGTGACTCCTGCAAGTTCTTGAGTTGTCCATAAATAGGAAGCTTCAATTTGAAGTCAGAGACCTGGATTCCATAGCTTATTAAATTTGCAGGCCCTTCAGCAGGTTTTGAGTACCCAATAATTACCAGATATGTTCCCTATCATTTATTTTACTGTACTTTAAAATAACAGTGCTACAACCTTAAAAAGTTATTTTGATGTGGTTGGAGGTCATGTGGGGGAAGGGTGATGCAGGCCGATTACAGACTAGAGACTGAACACAATGGCCACTCAACACCTTTATTGCAAGCCACAACACCTAATCAGAGAGAGAGAACAAAGGGGAATTCCCTGCCATAGTGGCAGGGTGGGGTGGGGGGAGACGGGACTGGGGAGGGGGGGAGGGATGTTGGGTTTACTGGTGGTGGAGAATGGGCACTGGTGAAGGGATGGGTTATCGAACTTTGTATGGGGGAAACATGAGCACAAAGATGTATGGATCAGTAACTGTACCCTCACGATGACTCTCTAATTAAAAATAAACTAATAAAAAATAATAAAATAAAAAAAACAGTGCTAGCCTCAAATTATGTAAATACATCATAAATATAAATGCAAATATCTAATAAAAAACAAGTTCATTTTTTCATAAACAGAAAATTTAAAATATGAAAAGACAGTTGCATCTAGATAAGTTTCTTAGAAAAAGCAGTCAAACCAAAAAAGTCATACATTTTATTTATTTATTTATTTATGTATTATTGAATCACTGTGATATTTTACAAAATTTTCATGACTGACTTTCAGTCATACAATGATCAAACACCCATCCGTCCCCTAATGTACATTTTCTACCACCAATATCCCCAGAATCCTTCCTGCCACCCCCACCCCATCCCAACCCTGCCTCTGTGGCAGACAGTTTCATTCTTCCTCTCTCTCTCTCTTTTTTGGGCTTTATGGTTTGCAATACAGTTCCATTAAATTTTAATTTATGTAATTGAAACTGTACTCTATAAATACAATGATGCTCCTTCATAATATAAATCTGACATAAATAAATACATGCATATTTTTATTTAAATTGATGGAAACTGCAATAAATGTATGGAATTCTCCTCTTGGTAAGATGTGAAAGACATACAATATTTTTTGAAAAAAGGTTTACTACGAATATGACAGTAGCTTATGTCAGATTTTACAAAAATTCTAAAGTTTTTAATAGTATGCATTAAAAAAAAATTATTGGTGAAAACCCTATCCCGAAGCTGATTGCCCATCCATCTGCTTCTGCATAGCACATTCATTTTAACAGTATAATTAACAGTCTTTTTTCCTTCAGCAATTAGCATCTCCTTAAGCAAGGGACTAGTGTTCTTATATAAATTTGATATGGAGAAAGCCATATAAGTATATGCTACGGGTAGCTTGCCAGGCTCTGCTCTGCAGGCGGATACTCTCGGTAGCTTGCGGGGCTCTCTGAGAGAAATGGAGGAATCAAACCCAGGTTGGCCACATGCAAGGGAAACACCCTACCCACTGTGCTATTGCTCCAGTCCTTGGATATATATATACTAAAATAAAATAATTTAAACTTACCTTCTGAAATAATTGATTATTTTTTCTATTTTGGGGCTGATGCAGTGTGTGAAACATTTGATAATCTAGGAAGAATGATATAATACATAAGGCAATTATTTTATATTTATTTGGGTACAAATTGTTATGAGATGTATAACTTATTTACAGTGTATGAAATGTCTTTAGATTCAGAGAGAAATATAATATGTAGAGAGATGTGAGAGAGAGAGAGAGAGAAAGAGAGAGAGAGAGAGAGAACAGAGAATAAAGCACAGGCCTTGCATAAGAATGATCCCTTTTTGATTTCTAGCACCACGTGATTCCCTTAGGGTAGTTGGGGAGGTCACTGGGTGTCTCTCTGGAGCCCCTTAGGCTTCAGCACTGTTGGGGAAGTCCAGGTATTCTGGACTACATTAGCACTGCATTCTCAGGCATTCACAGGGAACCATTGGCAAGTTGGCCAAATATTGCTGGGATGGCCCTGCAAGCAAAATGATATGTAATAGTGATATAAATTGTATATCACAGCAATTTAAAAAGCTACAATTCAGAATTCTACTCAGCTTTTTAAATTATTGTAAGAAATTCAAAGCATTGTCTCAAAAGCACCTCTGAAAATATTCAGTACATTAATTCCCTACATATATGTCTTCCTTATAATAAATGGTATTTCCTCTCAATTTTTACTATTTCAGTGATCTATATTTTTAATTTGCCTTTACCATGGCTACCTATTGCAATAGTATGTATAAGAGAAAAAAAATAATAACTATGTGTTTGCATTCTGAATTAAGCTATTATTTTCCCTTTTGATCCATGTAATTCTAAAATAGGAGTATTGTCACTATAAGTCACTTAAAAAATATAGCACAATTCTTGCTTTGGGTATATTCATGATCTTATATCCTATGACCATATATCCTGTATTCACAACTGGTGCTATCTATTAATTTACCACAGATGAGTCATAGTTTTAATACACCTACATAAACTTATGAATGCATTAAGATATGTTCAAAAGATTAAAAATATTTCTGTAGAGTAACTCAGAGTTACTATCTTAATTCCAATTTTATCAGCAATATGATTTTGATATGTTTTGTATTAATAAATAACCTTAGAGATTGATGTCTTCTCAAATCCCCAAGCATGCTTAGTGAGGATAAGCGAGTATAAGCACTTTATGAAATTTCAACTGTTATGGAGAATGACATTTTTCAGAAGTCATGAAGAGAAACATTCCATTTTTAAAAATACTTGGCACCCTTTGAGCCTGCGGGATTCCTGAGGATACAAAGTCTTCCTTTTTTCTCCATGCTTTTTTTCATTTATTTATTTTTTTTACAAATTTATTGGCTATGTCCAATATTCCAGGCACATGTTCCTAGTCAGGAACGTGATCATGCATAAAAGCCAAATCCCATTCTTCAGTGTTATGTAATCTATCTAGTAAGTTGAACAACTAGGAAAATCCTCAGCAGAGTACTTCATGTTCACTGGCAGATTTTTCACCTGTTAATAAAAAATAAAAACAGAAAACTTAACCTGAGAGCCCTATCAAAGATATTACATACAATTTTTTTAAGATTCTAACAGACCTATATCTTGAAGAGAAAAAAATTCTTTCTTTTACTATTTACTACAGTAAAATTAAACTTCTAACAACATTTTTAAGTTAGATATTTTAATAGCACATGTTGTTTTCAGAGAGATCTGTAATTTTTTAAAAAAATCCTAAGGATGTCTCTTCCCTAATTTAAAAGATAATAGAAATAAATTTATATTAGAGGATATAAAGCTATCATCATCAAATACTGAATCTGAAACAAATTAGCTTCCTCTGCAGTATCCTCCTTATAGTTTGCTTTGTGGAGATTGAAGAAGTTCTTGGATGTATGCAGTGTAAATGTGTGCATACACACATGCATATACACATGTCAAGAGGCATTGTATATGCATGCTATCAGTTATTTCACCTCCTTATTCATGATAAAAATATCATCACTATTATATAATTTAAAAATATTGAATATGGTTAATTTTTCTCTAAGTCTAAGTAGTTCTAAAAGCAGTGCTTGATTATGCATGCTTTATTGGTCTCCATTAAAATTTACTAAAGAAAAATAATATTAAAGTTGGTCTACTCATATATAGTCAATTGTAAAATACAACTTAAAATGTTTCCCTATTATGTAAACACATAAAGTATGAACTAAACCATGCTCATAATAGCAACATAAATATTTAACCAGTATATAAGCAGAGTGGTTTAGTGTGGGTGCTTTAATTCCTATACATTTCTTACATAATTGTAGCATATATACAGATTTAATCCTTCCTTCTAAATTAACATTATGAGTTTCCCCCATTTCATAAAAATCCATATTTAATGCCTGTGTTAAATTACATGATATGCTTCATTTCTCAGGTTTCATATTTTTAAGTTGAATTCATATTTGAAAGTTAAATAATTTTTATTTCAATATTTCTATATTTTATTTCAAATTTCCCATGTTTTCTCCTCCCCTTCAGTTATCTGCTCACTGCTAAAGTTAATGAAGCACTGAGTCCTATCAAAGTTCATTTCTTCTACTCGTGCTTCAGATCCTGCCCTCATCTTTCAAGTTCATTAATCCTAAAATTTCTCTCTTTTGCACCATCAATTCCTTCCTTTCTGGTGTATTATCTTCATCAACTTAGAATATGCTTTATATTATTCCCTCAATTTATTAAACAATCTTGTTTCTTTCATAGTATACTCTATCCCTCCCTCCCTCCCTCCCTCCCTCCCTCCCTCTCTTCTTTCTCTTTGCTTCTTTCCCTCTTTCCTGGCCATGCCCTCCCAGTCGTGTTCCTAGCTCTGCACTCAGGTATCATTCACCATGATGCTTCCAGGACCATTTTGAGTGTCAGGGATCAATTCTCAGTCAACTGTGTGCAAGGAAAATTCTCTACCTGCTATGTTATTTAGGGCTCCAATTAGAATTCCTCTGGTCTGTCATGCATTACTCGGAATCACTAGGTAGAGTCTTGTGAACTTTGACAGGGACATAAGTTGGGGCCTCTGCATGTCAGATGTGCTCTCTAGACGTCTCTTCAAGCTCGCTTCATGGGCCTTTAAAGGGGATTTCAAAATTCTTTCTACTCCTTGATTTATATAGAAATAGAACAGATTTTTGTATATTGACTTTATAGCCTGCCATTTTGAGTGTTTATGGTTTTCTCTGGCTCATATTATAAGTATTGATAGTTTTACCACTTTTCCAAAATGAACCTCTTTATTTCTTTCTTTTGGCCTTATTTTTTATGTAAATGAAATATTCAGTTCTAGTCTATTGTTTTCATAAAGTTTGTACCTATGTTAGGGTTGCCATGTATAACAACAAAAAAGGAGTTTGGTAGTTAAATTTAAGTTTTCACAGTAAACAATGAATGCCAGTTTAGCATAAGCATGTTTCACACTATATTTAGGATATTCTTATACTGAAAACTTACTCATTTTTTTAAATCTGAAATTCAAATTCATCCCAATGTTCTGTATAGCATTATAGCAATGCTAATTTATATGCAGTTCCAGTCAAAGAGGATCGAAATTATTATGTTTCAGTACCCTTTCACCATCCAAAATGCATCTTTATTGTTCACATGCTTACATTCTCCCTCCCTCTCTCTCTCTCCAACTATCCCCCCACTTTTCATCCAATGCTCTCATTCTCTCATCCACAAATGGAACAAGACAAATCTTGCCTCTTTTCCTTTTTCCTGGCCATGCCCTCCTGGCAATGTTACTTCTGGCTCTTCGTTCAGGTGCATTAAGAATCACAGAAAAGTGAATCTTCTGATCTGTCAGAAAGAGAGGGACAGACATAGAAAGATTGTACTCATCTGTGGAATATAAAATAACAGAGTAGGAGACTAATACCCAAGATAGCAGTATATAATTCAGGAGGTTGACTCCATGGCTTAGAAGCTGGCCCCACATGCTGGGGAAAAGGCAACCCAGATAGAGAAGGGAACACCAAGTAAAATGTGGTTGGAGATTCCATGCTGGAAGGGAGATGCGTGCTGAAAGTAGACTAGAGACTGAACACGATGGTCACTCAATACCCCTATTGCAAATCACATCACCCAAAAGGAGAGAGAGAACAACATGGAATACCCTGCCACAGAGGCTGGATGGGGGAGGGGGATGGGATTGGAGGGTAAGAAGGACACTTGGTTCATTATTGGTGGTCAATGGACACTGGTGGAGGGATGGGTTCTTGAACATTGTATGAGGGAAACACAAGCATGAAAATGTGTAAATCTGTAACTGTACCATCACGGTGACTCAATAATTAAAAAATAAATTAATTAAAATTAAAATAAAACCCTATAAAATACAATTAAAATAAGCCACCTTTTGAGGGACGGGCCACACTTGGTCAGTGCTCAGGTTTACTGCTCTCTCTGTGAAGGAAACTTCTGTACTGTTTGGAGGACTATATTCAGTACTTGGTATTAAATCTGGGTTGGCTGTGTGCAAGGGAAGTACCTTACACACTGAACTATCTCTTCAGCACTCCCAAATAAAATAAAAATAAAAAACAAACATGACACACACACACACACACAAATCATAGAAAAACCCTAATCTCCAATTCTAAGCCTTGTTTATTCCACAAATGAAGTCTAGGATATTGTTTTCAAATATCATACTTCATTACTTTATTATGAACCAGCTTTTCTACATATTCTTGCTTATCTGGAGAAAATAAAATTTTATAAAAGCTTATATTCATATAAAATAATTGCGAACTAGTTAAGGTTCATATATTATAAGAATTTGTATGATGCATCAATATTTTATAGAATACCTAGTACTTTAAATAGTCCGATGAAATGAAAGTTTTATTTTGTGACACATTATATAGGCTTATGTTATTCTGTGATTTTTCATGATTTGTCTTGCTTCAGGTCAAGGACAATGTTCAAAGTAATGATCTAAGATGAAGGTTTCAGAGTTAGCTCTTCTTTCTTAAATTTTCATGCAATAATTTTTAAAATAGTGTCAGTCAGACATAATTAAAACCTATAAACAGACATGGATGAATCCTTTCTAGAACTTGAAATGTGGTCTAATTGCAGAGCATATGGGAGGTCCTGGGTTTGAACCCCAGAACCACATAAAAACAAAACAAATAGCTATTATCTTTTCTTTTTGAGTAATAGGAAAGTTGAAATTAAATCTAATATGCAATTCTGTTTTTCTTTTACAGGTGTGTTTTTACGTTATTGTAAGCTATATAAAAGATACTGAATATAAGTATGAAAGTGATAAAAATGTATTTTGTCAAGTCTTTCTTTATTATCCATGTAAATGCTGTAACTAGCTATGAATGTGAAAAGGAAATATAAAAACTTAGGAGCCATATAAAACAAAATGACAACATTGAAAACTAAAGTAGAAAAGGATTCTATTGGGGGGGAGTGTTCCTCTGCATTTTAAAAAGTCTTTAAAATTGCTGTACTAATTTTCATAAATAGCTGAAATTTTTGGTTTATGCTACATTAGAGACTGCATTAGTCACTGAGAATATCTTGCCTATTGTCCTCAACAAGAAAGGGGTTGACTGCTTCATTTTGTATTTCCATAAAATGTAATATTTTATGAGTTCTTACCATTATTTGTTGGCAGTGCCTTTCTATCATCTGTGACTTAAGTCAGCAGGCTTTGTCATTAGCATGACTAGTGGTAGGAAAAGAAAAGTATAAAACGTCTAGCCTGAAGCACCTGTCCTTACCACTTGTGAATGCTTTTTATAAGAACATTATATTCATAATTATAGAACACATAATTATGTATAGAGCATAATCACATCATTATCAGATAATAGTGGCAGTGGTTTATATGTGCTGAATACCCACTGTAGTGTGTATAAATGTATATTGTTTGATACATAAAGAAATATATGCAAAAATAATCTCTCCATTAATCTACAAATGAACAATATTCAATAATGACTGCTTCAAGACTGTCCACCCTGGATTCATAAAGATAAGATTGTTACATCTGTTTAGATCCCCTTTATGTAATTTTTTGTGTTTGTTTATGTCATTATGTCCTTAAACATTGCACTCAGTTCAGAGTATCAAGAAAATAGCACGGTTTTGGGTTTTGGAACTATCGATAACCACAGGTCAGTAAATAGCAATAGCTCTCCTAAGTTTAAATTTATTTTAAAATATGGGAGTTTTGCTTCTTAATAAGGAAAAATTATAATCTAAAATAATCATCTTCTGTGTGCCTAAAGTAGATAATGGACCAAACATGATGACCTCTCAGTGTCTGTGTTGCAAGCCATAATGCTCCAAATTAGAGAAAGAGTATGGGGGAATATTGTCTGCTATGGAGGTAAGGGGAGGGTGGGAAAGAAGGGGCATACCGGGGATATTGGTGGTGGGAAATGTGCACTGGTGGAGGAATGGGTGTTTGATCATTACATGATTATAAGCCAAACAAATTATAAGCTTGTAACTATCTCACATAGTTCAGTGATTTATTTTTGGAAGAAAGAAAGGATGGAATGAAGGATAGAAGTAAAGGAAAGGAAGAAGAGGAGAGAGGAAAGATGAAAAGGAAAGAAAGAAGGACAGAAAGAAGAAAAAGAAAAGAAGGAAGGAAGAAAAGAAGGAAAGGAAGGACAGAGGAAGGAAGGAGGAAGGGGAGGATGATGGGAGAGTGGGAGGGAGGGAGGGGGAGAGAGAGAGAGGAAGAGAGAGAGGGAGGGAGGGAGGAGGTGAGATCTCAAATGACCAATTAAACTTACTAGTTTACCTGGTACTCTTTCCTTCTGTCCCATGATAATGTTACCATTCATCAAGGTAATTTATGTCCATAATTCTTGTTCACTATATAAGAGACAGATAAAACAGCCCAGAAAAAAAGTGTGGGAGTAATTTTAGTGGAAGGAACATGGGAGTCCCTTCTTGATGGTTTTTCAATACAATTTTTTAAAATAAGCAAATATTAAACTTTCTAATAAAAAAACAAATAAAAAACAAAATAATCATTTTCTGTGTGTAGTAGGGAATCAGATTTTTTTATATCCCTTTCCTCTTCATCCAAAGACAAGTCATAGTGTCTTCACACTTTAAAGGTGTGTACTGTGTTTTAGACAATATTTGCTTTATTTCAGTTGTTTCATTCAATATTCACAGTAGTTTAATGGTAGTTTAATGAAGTAGATTCTAGTTTTATTACCTTTTTGTATGAGACTAAAATGCAATTCTGAAGCTCAAATATATAATTCACTTTCAGAAGTTTCTTACTTTACTTTGTACCCACTAAGCACCTTATTGCATAAAATTTGGGTACAGAACACTTAGCTATATATTGCACTAAATAATATCTTATATTTTATTATTTTATAATAATAATATCTTAAAATTAGAACATAATGAATTTCCATTGGATTTTATAATACTGAAATATCTTAGGAATCCAGATTCACAGTTTACTATGTGTATGTTTTGTTCAACCACCATCAAAGTTCCAGTTATCTCACTATCAGATAGACTTCCCATTATTCATACCTCGACCCATGCCCCTCCCCTTCTGGTAAACACCATATTTTACATTAGATATTAAATGTTGTTTTGGCCATTTTTTAAGTCAGTTAAGGTGCTTTTACCACATGTGAATAAAATCATCCAGAAATTATTTTTATATTTTCTGAGTTTACTTAGCTTAAAAAAAACTTGGTTCATTCATGTTATCAAAAAAGGCATTATTTTATGCTTTGAAATAGCTGAGGAGTATTCAACTGAGTATATATATATCACAACTCCTTTATCCATTCATGATGGATGTTAATGTTGTTTCCATGTTTTGGCAATTGTGAAATAATAATCGTAAGATTGCACATATCTCTTTTGTTTCATCTATGCAAAACATTTAGATAAATACCCACACTTAGTGCTTTTAGGGTATTTGAGATGTCCAATTTCAATTTTCAAAGGAGTTTCCATAAAATCTTTTCTGCACACAACACAAATTTACAAACCCACTAACTCTATATGAAAGTTTTTTCTCTTCATATCCTCACCAATGTTGTTTCTGGTTCTTTTATAATATTCTCACCGGTATGCAGTGAAATCTCATTGTGGTTCTGGTTTGGATCTCCTAAGTGATGTTGAACACTTTTTCCACGGACCTGTAGGTTATTCAGAATTCAAGAATTCAAACTGTCTTTGTTTCCTAAATGTGATTCATTTTCTTCAGCATCATAACAAAAAGGCTTATCTGACTGAAAGTTTTTGTCCTCAAGGAACTAAAGATTGGAAGCAATTTATATTAGTTCCAATCTCAAATCTATTGAGTGAAGAATGAGGCTTTTTCTACAATCACTAGAACAAAAAGAAGAAAACAACCATGTTGTATTCTCTTGGGCTATCAGAAATTAGAAATTGCTAATATAGATAAATTGCTAAGACATGCAGCTGAGAATTTATACATATGCTAATGAAATCTGGTCACCAGAGCGATTTACTGAAGTTAAGGCAACTCAATTAGAAGATAAATAATATTGAACATAAAAGGAACTCAAAGAAGTTGTTCTAAATATAGTCAGTGTTTTATTTCTATATTTTAGAATAAGAATCATAAAATTTAAACCTGATTTAATTGAATTTATATAATTTAATATAATTATAATAAAAGCTTGGAAAAGAAAGATGGTTTCTATAGCATTGAATTTGAGGAGTGAGATTTTTTTCCTTAGAAAAGTGAATTCCATATATTCCATCAGATTAAAAGAGAAGCTCTAATGATTTTGTAAATGAGTGAACTCCCTGTATCTTAAAATAGGCCCAATATTTGGAGAATATTATATTAATATAATCATTATGATCATCATCATCATCCCGTTGACCGTTGAATTTCTCGAGCCGTCTCAGCAACCTCTCCATTTGTCCTATCCCTGAGATTGTAGAAGCCTCTCTCCACTCGGCCTTCCCAACAATGCTGGACTGGAGACTCTGTCAGGGTCAGGGGAATAAAACCCAGGTTCTTACTGGCTTTGGCATATGAATATACCATTGTAAGCTTGCGAGGATCTCCCATGTGGGCAGGAAACTCTCAGTAGCTTGCCAGTTTTTCCCAGAGGGCGAAGTAGGGTACAAGATATTGCTTCTGGGAGCTTGCTTTTAAGTGTCTGGATGTTGGCAGTTGATGGGATTACACACACCTGGGCTCCTCTGCCAGTACCTTCATGCATGAGGTTTGTCCGAATGTGTGGAGAGGGGCTGTAAGCATGGCTGTGGCGAGGTTCCGGTGGTCTTCGGTTGCCGAGAGCTTTGCTTGGGGTGGGGAGGGAAGCTGGAGCCCATCCCCTCCGATGGGCCCTGGGGAAGACTCGGGCAAGAGACTCTCATAGATATTAACATAATATCTATGCTTAAACAGATAAAAATGGTGTTAAATGCCAAAAATATTTTTTTCCCAATCAGAGTGACTTTTAAAGTATTAAGCAGTATGCAATTATTATGGAATAGAACTTAATGCTTTCTTTTATAACTTAAATTGAGAACCAAATTATCAGACACATTTGGATTTTCGAGTTATCTCAAACATCTAAAGAGCTGTATCTGATGGCATGTATTCTCTCTAGGGTTGCTAATTGGTCAGCATATCCACAAGATTTTCTGTATAAATAATTAATACAGTCAACACCAAATTTTAATTTTATTGAAGGAAAAAAAGAATTATTAAGTTTAAAAGTATATTTCCTTGACTTATTTTTCCTACTCACCAAAATATTCAAATATCTACTAAAACAAATACTAAATGCAGTTTTTTTTCCTTTTGATTTTTGGGCCACACTTTTCAGTGCTCAGAGCTTATTCCTGGTTCTACACTCTGGGATCATTTCTGGCAGGGTTCAGGAGATGGTATGGTGTGGTGGGGATTGAATCTGAATAAGTGCATGCATGATCAGTACCCTAAACACTGTACTGTATCTCCAGGCCCAAATATAATTTTAGCCCTGTAACACTGTCGTCCCATTGCTCATCAATTTGCTCTAGTGGGAACCAGTAATGTATCCATTGTGAGATTTGTTGTTACTGTTTTTGGCATAGAGAATACACCATGGGTAGCTTGCCAGGCTCTGCCATGTGGGCAGTATTCTCTCTGTAGCTTGCCCGGCTCTCAGAGAGGGATGGAGGAATCAAACCCGGATTGGCCATGTGCAAGGCAAATGCCCTACGCACTGTGCTATCTCTCCAGTCCAATATAATTTTAAACTAAAACAAATGTTACAATATTACTAACCATGTTAGTTTTACTACCTCACTATTATCTGCCAGGTGGGTATATGTATTGTAGCTATAATCAAACATCTGAACAATCAAAATTTTGTTTACCTTCTATAATATAATTTTTTCAAATAGGAAATAAAGTTATGGAACACAGTTTTGAGGGCATTCTAAATGTTTATATTTTTGGAAAAATTTTAATTGATAAATATCAGTATCTTGTTAATTTTGGAGGATGAAATTAGAAAATTAAAAAAAATGTGTGTGTGTGGAGAGGGCTTGGGTGATACACCAAGTTTTCTCAGGAACTATTGCACATTCTGTGCTCAGGTTTTGCTTAAAGTGGTGCTCAGAGAACCATATGTGCTGCCAGGGATAGAACCTTGGTCTGCTAAACAGAAGTCAGACACCTTAATCTTTCAACTCTCTTTCTAACACATGATAAAATTTTAAATGTTAATTAGTAAAAGTTAAAGATATGCATCACATAAATTACAAAAGACTTTATATTTGAAGAAGCATATTGAAAATTAAGATGCAAAATTAAATCACATTTCAAACAAATATAGAACTGTAGGACCTCCTGAAAAGGAGAAATGAAATAATCAGATGGATGAATTTGTACAGAATTGTATTAACACTTAATGAAAATAGCATGTTCCAAATATTATGTTAGTTACCCATTGAGTTTTATGATTGCATTTCAAGAAACAGATTTATAGAGTCAAACAACTTGCCAAATAACTTATAGCTACTAAGCACATGAGTTCTAAACTTTCAACCTTTTAAATCTGGGAACTATGCCATTAGCTACCGCATTGTATTTCCTAATACTACTTAAAAAATACATTGTACATTCTTCCAAAGTTCTTTTATTTGTATGGGGGAATCAAATCAAAACAATAGAATTTCATTTTAAAGAGATCTTACTTGATATTCCTATTGGGGCTGTGAAATTGCTTCATTAAGATGTGTCCAATATTATTAGGAGTAGCTTGACATTTCCAGGATGCTTTTATGATTAAATTTAAATAATTTCCTTTATCTTTCGCACACCTTATTCTCTATACCCATTAAATTAAAATATTTGCAATTTGCCCTCTTTGTGGGTATATGCATACATACAGTATTATACTGCTTTATTTGAATGAAATTTAAATGCTCAACTGTTTCGTTCACTTTAAAATCTTTTCTTATTTCATGTTTCAAAAATCACTTTTGATTCAATATGCAAATAAAGCCAAGCTATGGCATTGATCTCTTTTGACAGGATTTATTTTTAGATTATTGTTCCTATTTTTTTCAATTTTTGCTTTTTGGGTCACACCCAACAATGCACAGGGGTTATTCCTGGTTCTGCACTCAGGAATTACTCCTGGCATGCTCAGGGGACCATATGGGATGCTGGAAATCGAATCGGGTTGGCTTGGCCTCATGCAAGGTAAACACCCTGCCCAATATTCTATTACTCCAGCCACTGTTCCTTATTTTTATTGTGGTTTATAATCTTTTAGTTCACTTGAGTTTCTAGTGGACAATAATGCAACTATTGTGGTGGGGGTTGTTTCCCAAGCAGTGTTTGGTGGATTTGGCCTACTGGTTTCTATGTTCAATATTAGTGTAGGTGGTTGTGGTCCTGTTAGGCCCTTAGTTGCCAGGTACCAACTTTCCTCTAGCATGAGTGGTGCTTAATAGCCTCTTCTGACATGGCAGGCAATGTTCTTGGGTCATGAAGTGCTGGGGAATAGAACTGCTGTCTCATGTGTAAAGCATGTGCCTTTAACTTCCATGCTATTTCTCTGGTTCAACCAGAAGTCTTTGAAATATATATATATATATATATATATATATATATATATAGTTTTTAAATATTTAAGATATATAAAATTTGATTTAGCAAGCTAACAGTATTTTCTAGAAACATTTATGTTTGACCCCTTGAATATAGTCATCACTAGAATCAAATGAGAAGAATAAAAAGGAAATTTGTACAAAGACAATCTACAGAATGGGAAAGGATATTCACCCAATACCCATCAGATAGGGGTTAATATCAAGGGTATATAAGGCACTGGTTGAACTCTACAAGAAGAAAACATCCAACCCCATCAGGAAATGGGTCGAAGAAATGAGCAGAAACTTTCCCAAGGACGAGATACGAATGGGCAAAAGGCAAATGAAAAAGTGCTCTACATCACTAATCATCAGGAAGATGCAGATCAAAACAACCATGAGATACCACTTCACACCAGAGAGACTGGCACACATCCAAAAGAACAAAAGCAACCGCTGTTAGAGAGGATGTGGGGAGAAAGGGACCCTTCTACACTGCTGGTGGGAATGCCAACTGGTCCAGCCCTTTTGGAAAACAATATGGACGCTTCTCAAAAAATTAGAAATTGAGCTTCCATTTGACCTAGAAACACCACTACTGGGAATATACCCCAGAGAAGCAAATAAATTGTAGTCTAAATGACATATACAATTATATGTTCATTGCGGCACTGTTTACAATAGCCAGAATCTGGAAAAAACCTGAGTGTCCAAGAACAGATGACTAGTTAAAGAAACCCTTGTACATCTATATAATGGAATACTATGCAGCTGTTAGAAAAAATGAAGTCATGAACTTTGCATATAAGTCGATCAACATGGAAAGTGTCATGCTAAGTGAAATGAGTCAGAAAGAGAGAGACAGACATGGAAAGATTGCACTCATCTGTGGAATATAAAATAACAGAGTAGGAGACTAATATCCAAGAATAGTAGAAATAAGTACCAGGAGGTTGGCTCCATGGCTTGGAAGCTGGTCTCACATGTTGGGAAAAAAGGCAGCTCAGATAGAGAATGGGACACCAAGTAAAATGTGGTTGGAGATCCCGCTCGGAAAGGGAGATGCGTGCTGAAAGTAGACTAAAGTCTGAACACAATGACCACTCAATACCCCTATTGCAAACCACAACACCCAATTGGAGAGAGAGAGATCAAAAGGGAATACCCTGCAACAGAGGCAGGGGTGGGGCGATGGGATTGGGGGTGGGAGGGATACTGGTCTTATTGGTGGCAGAGAATGGACACTGGTGGAAGGATGTATTTGCGAACATTATATGAGGGAAAAATAAGCTCAAAAATGTATAAATCTGTATCTGTACCCTCATGGTGACTCACTAATTAAAGAATAAAAAAAGAATACAAATACTATAATTTAATGCATATCAAAGTAGGAGATAAATTATGATGAATTGCAGTTCAGAATTAGTCTGTAATAACTTAATACTTCTTAGTGGAGCCTCTCTCAGTTACTCAGTTACTACTGTCATTATATTGTATTTCCCTCAAAATTCATACTTCATAACATTAATTTCCAGTGTAACTATGTCTACAATTAGAACTTTTAAACGTGCAACTAAATTAAAATATGGCTATAAATCTAGGACTCTAAAAGCTGATGTATATATTTTTTTAATTTTTGTATTAATTCACATGATGTACAGTAACAAAACTGTCATGTTTGAGCTTTGATCATATAGTCATCAAATGCCCATCCCTTCATCAGTGCACATTTTCCAGCACCAAAATTCCCAATATTCCCCCTCCATTTCATACCTCTCCCTACCTGTGTGGCAGAGAATTTGCAAAATACTCTTTCTCTACTTTACTTGCCTTCGATATTTAGGGACCAGTCCTACCACCCCTCATTCCTGCTGAAAATGCAATGCTAAACAATGTGTTTTGTATTCCTTGTTGTGGATATAATGTAATGTTGCATGGCCGCACACTCTAGGAATTCTAAGATTTTAAAAATTACAGTCTGAAGGAATTGCTACAGCAAGTTACTCGGACCCAAGATTCGTTTCTGTGTCTCTGGATGGTGGCCGCGTGGGAGTTTAAGTAAATGGTGGGCGGAAGTGTCATCATCTGGGAGTCCCATTAGGGTGGGGGAAGGAGGAGGGCTTGCTCACTTCTCCCCTGTCTTGCTAGACTTGGGATTTGCCCTCAGCACAACTCGTACCTGGAGCTTCTCGCTGGCTTCTAGAAGATTGTGGCTGCCAAACCTCCTAGAAGGCAGACAGAGGGACAACATCTGCCCCCATCTGGAGCAGCCCAGTGGAAAAGGCTTATTGCAAAGTCCCAGGTCATCTCGGCAGCAAGTTGCTTTGGTCCAAGATTCATTTGTGTGTCCTAAAAGAGCTGATATGTTTATAAGAAAGGAAATGATAACAGAGTGAAAAGGCGTGCGCGCGCGCGCGCACACACACACACACACACACCACAAGAGTACAATAATAAGAAGGTAGTAATCTTGCAAGCCAAAGAGAGTGGATTCAGGACAAATTAAACTTGCTGGTAAGCTGATCTTAAACTTGTAACCTCTAAGAGAGAAAATAAATATATGTTGTTGAAATCATTTGGTCTTTAATGTTTTATTATTGCACCCCTATCAAACTTTCATTTATTTTTTAAAAATATTTTTTAAAGATATCTGAAAATGGACTTTAACCAAAGGATTCAAACTACTAATGTTGGTTTCAAGAAAAGCTGACAAAAAAATAATAATTATATCTTGTAATTTTAGTAAGGGGGGCTATATTATTTTTCCAGAATTTATATAATATTGTACTACAATGTTATAGCTTTAAAAAATTCATTGTTTTAATTTTATGGAGGCTAAAAATATAAAATCAAAGGTACTGACAGTTTGGTTCCTTCTAAATTGTGAAGAAGGGAAATGAGCCAGGCCTCTCTCTTAGGAATGTAGTAGCTAATTTCTATTCACATACTTTCTCCCCCTATGTGTCTATCTCCATTCTCCTGTTTATAAATATATCTGTTCTAAATTAAGTATGTCCCTCTTATTTTATTTTATTTGACTACCCCTGTAAAAGCCCTAGAGCCAAATTAGATTACATTCTGAAGTTCTGGAGCTCAGGACATTTACATGAATTTAGGGGATATAATTCAGCTGATAACAACTGACTTTTTTAAGAATTGTAATTTAACGAACTCTCACAGTATTCTGACTTTCTGGGTTAGTTAAATATGACAACTAACTGATGTTATTATATAAATATTTTCTCTTCATATCAGATGGTGATTTTTGCCAAAACTTATTCTAACACATTATTTTTAGATACAGGATATGTATATATGATTTTTGCCAAAACGTACTTTAACAAAAATATTTCTAAATACAGAATTTGCACAGATGTGTATGAATATACATATAAATATAAAGTTAAATTTAGACTTGTATATTAAATCATGAAAATATATATTTATAAACAGAAACACTAATATAATATTTCCTGGGGGATGAGTAATAAGAAGACTTTTGGGCTAGATAATTCTTGAATTCAGTTAGTGAAGAATGCAGAGACCCAACAGTATGACAAAATGAACTATGAGCAAATTTGAACTCCACTTAGCAATGTATTTGTTCTAAATTACTTAAAATGCACTACACTGTAGCACTGTCGACCCGTTGATCATCTATTGTACTTAAGCGGGCACCAGTAACGTCCCCATTGTGAGACTTGTTGTTACTGTATTTGGCATACTGAATATGCCACAGGTAGCTTGCCAGGATCTGCCCTTCGAGCGGCATACTCTCAGTAGCTTGCCAGGCTCTCTGAGAGGGATGGAAGAATTGAACCTGGGTCAGTTATTTGCAAGGCAAACACCCTACCTGCTGTGCTATCACTCCAGTCCTTAATCGTTTAAGATATATCTAATAAATGACTATTTCCTTTATTACTTGTGAGATATTTCATAAAATGCAAAGAATCATCATTCCTTACTAGTGATATTAAATTGATATTTATGAAACTGGTAGCAATTTCTATAGATGGAAAATATTGGATGATGGATAACAAGAGTTTCGTTATGAGTTGTGGATGTCCTTTACTAATTGACAAAAATATTTTATATTCTCTCACTTAACTTTGGAAAATATTGAGACACAACAAGAGAATAGATAGTATTATGTAAGTACATACCCTTGACTGTGGGTGACAAAAATGATTAATAGAAGAGAGACAAATAAATCAGAGTAAAGGTAACAGAGATTGTAGCAAAAGGCTGTGTACACTTTGGTGGCAGTGAGGTACCTTAACTTTGTACATGAAAACCATAAAGTTTAACATTGTAGTTAATCTTGTTACCTAATGAAAAAATAAGCACTGGTACAGTTCTGAAGAGCTAGCATTATTGAATATAAGGTGAGGAGATTAAGTTACAAGGAACATTGATTAGATTGGATAAACTTGGTCCAATAGTAAATCATAGTAGTCTTCTTGAAATGTGAGATTAGAGAAAGGTTTGAGTTTAATTATAGCAGAGTAATGTGTGTTTGTGTGTGTCTGTGTATTTGTGTGCTTATGGAGGTATGGCTTATCTACAATAAAATGCACATATCTGTAGTTTTCAATCCAATTAAATTTTTACATTGTGTAATCAGCATGGACTGGAACCGTAGCAGAGCGAGTAGGGCGTTTGCCTTGCACGAGGCTGACCTGGGTTTGATTCCTCCGTTACTTTCGGAGAGCCCAGAAAGCTAACAGGAGTATCCAGCCCACATGACACAGCTTGGCAAGCTACCCCTGGCAATTTCGATAGGCCAAAGAAGTAACAAGTCTCACAATGGAGATATTACTGGTGCCCGCTCAAGCTCATCAATGAGCAACGGGACAACAGTACTATATAATCAGTATGCAAGCAATTCTCTTAAAATTTCCCTCATCTTAAAACTATACCTGTGCATAAATTTAGTCTCTACTTATCTTTTTAGAACAATCCATTATTTACTTTAAGAATTTTTTCATAGACATATTTTGCTCATTTCTGAATTTTATATAATTAGAATCTTAAAATTTATATTTGATTGTATCTGATTTTTTCTGAGTGTTTCTAAGAATTCATTCATGTTTCTATTCCTGCAGCTTGTACCTTTTATTTTTAAATAGTGTATATTGTATAAACAGTTAACAATATTGTTTATCCCATATCCTTTAACAGACATTTGAGTAGTTTATAGTCTAAGCTGCTATAAGTAAGGCCTCTATGTGCATTCACTTAGATATATTTCATTTAGAATCCTTTTGGGTGGTGTAAACATATTTTTCCTACTTTTAACCGGTACGTAAATAGAAGTGGAGTCATTTGGGTCACTAAGCAAATGGCTTTCCAAAGTCACTAATTTATATTCTTATCAAAAATCTGAGTTAAACTATTTGTGTTTTGAGTATAGAAGTACAAGTACTAGCAGGTATCTGTAATAGAGTATCAAAATATAAATGAAAGTTTGCATGCATGTATGTGAAAACTACTGAGGATGAACTCAGGTATTAATGACAAATAGTTTTAGAATTTTAAAATTCTTGTTTTAGTGAAGTTACAAAAAATATACATAAGTATGATATTTTAATAGAATAATAAGGAAAGATATTCACATCTGGTTAAATCTAAAATGGGGCCTAATGAAGAGTACATGTATTTCTCATAGGGTGTGGAAAATTACTGAATGAAGAAAAAATCTACTTATACATGAAAAAAATTGAATTCTTTATCAAATTTTTTATAAAAATTGTTTAACTAGGGGTGGTGAGTGCAATAAATATCAAGATAATTATTAAAATGGACAGTTGAGTCATCTAATTGTTTTTTATTAAAGTTAAAAACTGCTTATTGATGTCTAGTCTACTGAATTTGATACAAGGAAATAAAATGAATAAGCAAAAAAGTTATGTTTGTATCTTTATCATATATAGCTAATATTTCTGAATATTAATCTAGAAAAATTACTCATTAGTACTTATGCAGCAATAAAACTGTCTCTAGAAACTGCGATTTTAAAGATTTTTTTAAATTTCTATAACAGACACAAGGTGTAGATAGGAGCCTATTTATTACTTTCTATATTCAATTTTAAGCTGATTTTTGAGATTCTGAAAGAATTTTCATACAAATTAAATGTCATGTGGTCAAACCTCAAACTCTGTGTTTCATCATACACTAAACCATATAAAATAATGACATTTAAACATTTGAAAGTATTACTCTATAATGTTATGGATGCTACTGAGGCTGTAGTAAAAATAATTTTACTCTACAATTTAGATACGAAATACATTATTCATGCCATAGAAGTGACAGATCAGATGCTTACAATGTCTTGAGTCCTACTTCCTTTACTTTGACTCATGTGGTATCTCTGATAATGTACAATATTAATGTTATTAATAATTAATATTATATTAATGTGCAGCGTAGACCAGATTGTGAAAAATTGTCATTATCAGCCATTTATTGATTATATCAATGTATGAATAATTCCCAACATGTCAGGAAAATATGTTACAATAATCTAACAATACTATATAAAATAAATAGAAAATTAAAGATAAAGTCCTATATAAGCATGATTTAAACTAGAGAAAACAGGGCATTATTGAAGGTAAATAATAAATTTTAGTCAGTAATGAGATAGAAGTTGTTTCTTTTTCCCACACCTTCTCACAACCTTCAATATTGGAAGTGAAATCAGTTTATCCTGGGTTTCCTGAGGGAAAGTAAATGGATCTCAGATAATGATTCCATACTTTTTTTTTTAATGCAGCTCGAGTCAGTCTTAGAAATGAATTCCACCCAGCTCTATGAGGACTTTTTTTTTTTTCATAAAATACAGAAGAAAAAGTAGGAGAAATATGAATAGTAGGCCTGAGTCATTACAAATAATAAGGTAATAAGAAATATGAGGTTATATTTCTCAAAAAGAAAATCAAATAAGGTATATGAATATATATTCGGAATCTCAAAGCTACATCTCCAAGTTTTTCACTTATGAACTGATAAAATGGACAGAACTCACTCATTCACTAATGCAGGATTTTAAATTAGATATTCTCTTCTTTCAAAAGATAGAACTGGGCTGGAGTGGGTAGGGCGTCTGCCTTGCATGGGGCCTACCCAGGTTTGATTTTCAGCATTCCATATGGTCCCTCGAGCATTACCAGGAGCGATTCCTGAGTTCAGGAGCCAGGAGTAACCCCTGTACATCACCGGATCACACACACACACAAAAAAGACAGATCTTATAAAAAGAGAAGAAAATGTTTGAGGAATTAGAAAAGGCAGACTGGATTTAAGTACCTATAGTACTTTCCCCTGTTATCCTGACCCAGTATGAACTCTAGCTCTATCACTTGATATCTTTGCAGTGTAAGACATCTATCCTCTGAGTTGCAAGCTCATTATCTTTAAAAAAAAATCTGTTCTTCAATGGTTATGTAGAATGCCTGAAAATATAATCTCAATTGATAATAGCTTCTATATGTTATTATTAGATATGTGTTATTACTTACTACTATGACACATCTTAATGGAATGGCATGTCATTGTAATTATCCTAGAGAAGATGACGTTTGTAAAATAGATTCTGCAAAAATTCTCCATTTTTGCAGAATCTATTTTACAAGAAGTATTCAAGAGGTACTGGAAGCCATTCCCGGCAATACTTTACCTAGATATCCAGTTCTGAAAATCAACGCATCGTCCTAAGAAGTGGTGATGTTTATATTTGTGGCAGGGGAAACAATATGGTCACAAATGGTGGAAACTGAGAGATCCTCTGATTCCTCAAATCACAATTAGGACTTCTGAATGTAAAGCATGCAATTCAGCCTTTTAGTAGACTTTGCAGAAATGATTCTCAGAAAACATTAAGAAAAGACTTTGTAGTTGTGCTATTGTAACATGTATTCAAAAAAGATGGATAATTGAACTCCTTTAATATAGATAGTAACAGAAACCAAAATTTCCACACCAAAATGTTTAATTTTGCTATCCAAACATATGAAAGTAGTGTTTGATTGCTTTTAGATTACTACAGCCATTAGTTTTGTCATCAATAGATCAGGACTTGATAAGCATATACAATGAAGAATGTAATGCAAAAATACGAAGTATCAAGTGGACATAAGGAGGTGTTAGAAAATGGGTATTAGCACTTATAATAGGCCATTTATAAGAGTTATGTACTTCATTTATTTTTTCACTACATGTAGTTGGAGAACTTTGAAAATGTTCCTTTTAAAGTATCTTTATGAAACAGGCTATGTTTTCTTACACTTTATAGGCAGCAAAGAGATATTACCAAGGAACAACTGACATTGACAAAAGTTAAAATTTGTTCATTAACTGGATCTGCAATAACAAAGTACTGTGGACTAGATGACAGGCATGCATTTAGTTTCTTACTATTATAGGGCTAGAAGTTTGAGATGAAGATATTTATATTTTATTTTTATTTTTTGACTCATGTCTTCTTGATTTACAGATATCTACTCCCTCTGTTTCTTTCCCCTTCCTTTTTCTTAATTTACTCTTTTCATGGAATATCAGTGAGAATACAGGAATTTGGATTTAATGACTTTTTAAATTTAATTATCTTTTTTTAAATCTTATCTTTTTAAATGATCTTTTTTATAGTTTAAATGGTCATATTCAGAGATATGGGTGCTGGAAGTTCAGCAAGTATATTTGGAGGGACATATTTAAACCCATGATTATATTATTTTATTTAATTTTAGTGAAACAAAATCAGAGTCTCTTGCCCGCACACCTGGATGTCTTCCCTGGGGCCCCTCAGAGGGGATGGGCTCCAGCTTCTCTTCCCGCCCCCAGCAGCGGCTGAAGACCTCCAGAACCTAGCCACAGCCATGCTCAAGGCCCCTCTCCACACGTTCGGACAAGCCTCACGCATGAAGGTACTGGCAGAGAAACCCAGGTGTGTGTAATCCCATCAACGGCAAACATCCAGAGACTTACAAGCAAGCTCCTGGAAGTGTGTGGCTGCTTTGAGGCTGCGCAATATCTTATATCTGCGCAATATCTCCCTCTGGGAGAAACTAGCAAGCTACTGAGAGTTTTCTGCCCACATGAGAGAGCCTCGCAAGCTTCCCATGGTGTATTCATATGCCAAAGCCAGTAACAAGCTGGATCTTATTCCCTTGACCCTGAAAGAGCCTCCAATGTAGCATTGTTGGGAGAGCCAAGTAGAGAGAGACTTTTTAAATCTCAGGGATAGGACGTATGGAGAGGTTACTGAGACCTCTCAAGAAATTCGAGGATCAACAGGATTTTGTGATTTCTGATTGATTCGTGAATCAAAATAGTTTTTATTGAAAGAAACTTAGATATGAGAGGAGAAAGCCAAGAATCAGAAAAGCCAATAATACTGGTATTTTAAAACCCACCTGAAAGTATACTTAAAATAACTCTGATCTATTATTACCCCTTAATAAGTAGAGGAAACATTTACTGCATTTGTTTGAGGCTCTTAATATTACACATTAAGTTGTGAGGGAAAATATTATGATTTTTTAAATATTATTGTTTTTTAAAATTAAATGAATTTAAACAGTATGAAAATAATAATTAACACTTTCCTTTAGTTAATGTTTTCCAAAATGTTAAACGAGTTTAGTTGGCTTCTATATTACATTTCCATCTAATTGGCATGTTCCTACTGGGATGTTATTATTGTAGAGTTGGAGATGTTCCAGAAAATCCAGACTATTTGACTCAGTGGTGATCTTATAGGATGGAGGTGGTGGGACATGGATGGGTGCAGTTCCAGCCGCTTCCAGAAACACAGGGGTCGGAGCCATGGCAAACCTTGATTCCAAGAAGACCCGGTGGTATTAGACCCCAAAAATGGTGTACCAGAAATTGTCACGATTTTGGCATCTCTGTGATGTTCAGTCCTGAGGCAGTGGAGTCTGGCCACAGGCATGGTGGTGGCTGACTTAAACCGATACCTTCCCAGATGGCCCCTAAGTCTCAGACAGGATCCATGTATCTGAGAAATTTATTTGCGGCTAGTTGCTCTCTTTCAAGTTTTAATTTATGAGTATCTGGAGTAAGCTGGTAGATGAGATTATGTGACAATAAAGATGGAAAATGGGAGTGTGGATCCTGGGCTTCAGAAGTCTGGAGATTGCCCATTGTCCACCCCTAAAACTCCCGGAAGGTCCAGAGGTATGGCTTTTTCTCCTGGAGACAACTAATATCAAGTAACAAAAAATTTAACACAGAAGGCTCAACTAACAACAAAAGCTTAGAAGCCCTCACACAAGGACTTAATTTCCCCCCTTGTGTGACATAACGTTTCACAAATTTTCTCTTACTTAACAAATTTTTGATAATTTTATTAGTCATTTAGTGGTAATAAGCAATATAAAATAAATCATTCTGGGGGCAGGCTTGAGGAGTGCTTATGAAAATAGAGACAATGATGGAGGGAAGGTCACAGCGGTGGAGCGATTGGTGTTGGAGTATAGAATGCCTGTAACAAATGCAATATGAATAACTTTGTAAACCATGGTGTTTAATTAAAGTGGGAAAAGGAAAACAAAAAATATTGCCAGTGTGTTTATAAATGTAGTTTATATGTTTGTGTTTTTTCCAGCCTCAGTGAACTTATTTATCCAACTTTATTTGCCAGATAGCAGGAAAGTATTGAAAAGAATGGATTGATTTATAGGATCTATTTTTCATATAATACCATGACATTGTTTTCTGATTCTAGAAACAGGTGTCAGTTCTGGGTATAGCCAAAACAGTTCATGAGAAATCATTTTATCAGTGCCACCAGAACTACCTTATGAAACAAAATGTATTAAAATATTTGTATACTTCTTACATTAAAAGATCTAATAAATTAGGAATACTATTTTTGTAAAATTATCTTCTTGACCTGACAGCTAATTGACTTTAGCATAGTTTTTACAATATTCTATTTAAATGTTTGTTTACTGATAATTTATTTGATACTGATGGTAATTTTATGTTAGTTGTGTAACTCTGGCAATCATTTTGATCTACTTATAATCAAAAACTATGCTTTAAATTTTAGCACAGTGGCTCGGGCATTTGCCTTACATGCAAACGACCCTGGTTTGATTCTTCCGCCCTTCTTGGAGAGCCCAGCAAGCTACCTAGAGTATCTCGCCTGCACGGCAGAGCCTGGCAAGCTACCGTGGCATATTCAATATGCCAAAATAAGTAACAACAAGTCTCATAATGGATATATTACTGGTGCCCGCTTGAGCAAATTGATGAGCAACGCAATGACAGAGACAGTGACAGAGAGCAGTAGCTTTATTTAAATCTTTTCATCATATAAAATCAGTAAAGAGCAGAACAAGATGAAAAATTGTTTCTTTTGCCATTTTAAAGATTCTCCAAGTGAAAGTTTCCTTTCATAAATGCCAACTATGCTAAAATGCAAAAAACACAGGCTAATAAAATAGTACATACAGCCATTCAAATGGATTATCCTCTCCCTCTTAAAGGAGAACTGCAACGAATGGACCTAATTTCCTCTGAGAGCTTGGGACATTTTTATTCCTCCCACCCACATGATTTATATTTCATCCAAGCATCAAGAATTTCTGTGATAATGCCTTTATACTTTAGAGAATTGAAGCCTGAATTTAATGCTCCAACATCCCAGTAAAGCAGAAATTGTAAATATCTTTGACGAAAAAAATAACAGCAGGATGTTTTTTCTTGTGCTAAGGAAAAGATTTAAGTAGAGATTGTGCTAAACTATATTTCTAAAACATTGTAAATATAAAATGTGCTAAGTTTAATTTACATCTAACATGCATCATAAAGGCCACATACCTGGCACAATATTGAACAGATGTACAAATACTGGAGGAAAAGATTCTGTCAGTATGTACAGATTTCTGCTAGAAGAGGTGACACTTTTGAAAATGGTGGCAAGCGTTCTGAGTTCCACATGGGAAGATGGTTTTTGTATTGCCTGTTTGGTGAAGAACCAAATTATTCCTCTTGAAAGTTTAAATTGAGCTTAGTTATTGCGATATGTAGAAACAATGGCTCATGACTTATTCTATAATGTTATCAACTGAATTTATGAAACAAGGGTCTCAGTAGAAATACTCCAAACAAGCAGGTATTCTATTTATCGTCACTGAAAATTATATATATGCTAATTAAGCATTTGTAGTTGTAGACACACGTGCTTTATTAATATCCTTTAGAAGGTACTATTCCATGGGGACCGTGAGGTAGTACAGTGACTATAGCCTTCACCTTGAGTAAAATCAACCTGACTTCAATCCCCCACATCTCATACAGTCCCCTGAATCAAGTAAGGAGTGATCCCTGAGTCCAGTCAGGAATACGCCCTGAGCACTGCTGAGTGTGACCCCCAAAAGTCAACAAGTAAACAAAAATAAATATAAAATGTACACCTTTTCCAGTTGCTATCATTAGCAATACAATTAAAGATGTGGTGGATGAGATAGAATGACAAGTATTTTCATACTATTTGGAATTGTGCAACCATTTGTCCTTATTTAGGAAACAGAATATAGAGTCTCCTCTGTTCAAACTTATTTTCTTTAGTACACACATCAATTTGTTAGATTAGTCATGCTGTAGTTAAATCCAGAAACTCTTTATCAGAAACCTAGTTCTTATTTTGGCTCTACTTGGAAATACTTAATTGAGTCAACTTCTCTAATGGTATCATTCCATCTGTTGATAAACCTTCTCTCCATTACTAGTGTCTAGGTTACTGGAGTATTATATATAAAAAATGGAATATAAAAACACACAAGGAAGAGGTAAAAGCAAAATGAGAAAGATGTTATTGAAGAAATGTTATTCTTTTTTTTTTTAATTTATTTATTTTTAATTAGAGAATCACTGTGAGGGTACAGTTACAGATTTATACACTTTTGTGCTTATACTTCCCTCATACAAAGTTTGGAACCCATCCCTTCACCAGTGCCCATTCTCCACCACCCGTAAACCCAGTGTCCCTCCCACCCTCCCCAATCCCATCTCCCCCCCACCCCACCCTGCCACTGTGGCAAGGCATTCCCTTCTGTTTTCTCTCTCTAATTAGCTGTTGTGGTTTGCAATAAAGGTGTTGAGTGGCCGCTGTGCTCAGTCTCTAGCCCTCATTCAGCCCGCAACTCCCTTCCCCCACATGGCCTTCGACTACAATGTAGTTGGTGATCGCTTCTCTGAGTTGACCTTTCCCCGGAACGTGAGGCCAGCCTCGAAGCCATGGAGTCAACCTCCTGGTACTTATTTCTACAGTTCTTGGGTGTTAGTCTCCCACTCTGTTATTCTATATACCATAGATGAGTGCAATCTTTCTATGTCTGTCTCTCTCTTTCTGACTCATTTCACTCAGCATGAAACTTTTCATGCCCATCCACTTAACTACAAAATTCTTGACCTCCTTTTTTCTAACAGCTGCATAGTATTCCATTGTAGAGATGTACCAAAGTTTCCTCAACCAGTCATCCGTTCTGGGGCATTCGGGTTTTTTCCAGATTCTGGCTATTGTAAACAGTGCTGCGATGAACATACATGTGCAGATGTTGTTTCGATTGTACTTTTTTGCCTCTCTGGGATATATTCCCAGCAGTGGTATTGCTGGGTCAAATGGGAATTCAATATCTAATTTTTTGAGAGTCGTCCAAATTGTTTTCCAGAAGGGCTGAACCAGTCGGCATTCCCACCAGCAGTGAAGAAGGGTCCCTTTCTCCCCACATCCTCTCCAACAGCGGTTGCTTTTGTTCTTTTGGATGTGTGCTAGTCTCTGTGGTGTGAGGTGGTATCTCAAGGTTGTTTTGATCTGCATCTCTCTGATGATTAGTGATGCAGAACACTTTTTCATGTGCCTTTTGGCCATTCGTATTTCTTCCTTGGTAAAGTTTCTGTTCATTTCTTTGCCCCATTTTTTGATGGGGTTGGATGTTTTCTTCTTGTAGAGTTCAACCAGTGCTTTATATACCATTGATATCAACCCCTTATCTGATGGGTATTGTGTAAATATCCTTTCCCATTCTGTGGATAGTCTTTGGATTCTGGTCACTGTATCTCTTGCGGTGCAGAAGCTTTTTAGTTTAATGTAGTCCCATTTGTTGATCTCTGTTTTTACTAGATTGCTTAGTTCCGTGTCACCTTTGAAGATACCTTTATCTTCAATATCGTGGAGGGTTTCGCCGACCTTGTCTTCAATGTACCTTATGGTTTGTGGTCTAATGTTGAGGTCTTTAATCCATTTTGATCTGACTTTTGTGCATGGTGTCAGGTCAAGGTCTAAACCCATTTTTTTGCATGTGGTTGTCCAGTTGTGCCAGCACCATTTGTTAAAGAGGCTTTCCTTGCTTCACTTCACATCTCTTGCTCCCTTATCAAAGATTAGATGGTCATACATTTGGGGTTGTGTGTAGGGATATTCCACCCTGTTCCATTGGTCTACGGCTCTGCCTTTGTTCCAGTACCATGCTGTTTTAATTGTTACTGCTTTGTAGTAAAGTTTGAGGTTGGGGATGGTGATGCCTCCCATCATCTTTTTCCCAAGAATTGTTTTAGCTATCCTTGGACGTTTGTTATTCCATATGAATTTTAGGATTGCTTGATCCATTTCTTTGAAGAATGTCATGGGTATACTTATAGGGATCGCATTGAATCTGTATAATGCTTTAGGGAGTATTGCCATTTTGACAACATTGATTCTCCCTATCCACGAGCAGGGTATATGTTTCCATTTCCTCATGTCCTCTTTGATTTCATGGAGTAGCGTTATGTAGTTTTCTTTGTAAAGGTCTTTTACTTCCTTGGTTAAGCTGATTCCGAGGTACCTGATTTTCTGGGGCACGATTGTGAATGGGATTGCTTTTTTCATGTCCCTTTCCTCTGCCTCATTGTTTGCATATATGAAGGCCATGGATTTTTGGGTATTGATTTTGTAGCCTGCAACTTTACTGTATAAGTCTATTGTTTCTAAGAGTTTCTTAGTAGAGGTTTTAGGCTTCTCTAGATATAGTATCATGTCGTCTGCAAATAGTGAGAGTTTGATTTCTTCCCTTCCTATCTGGATGCCCTTAATCTCTTTTTCTTGTCTAATAGCTATCGCAAGTACTTCCAGTACTATATTGAAGAGCAGTGGTGAGAGTGGGCATCCTTGTCTTGTGCCTGATCTCAGAGGAAAGGCCCTTAGTTTTTCCCCGTTGAGGATAATGCTTGCCGTAGGCTTGTGATAGATGGCTTCGACTATCTTGAGGAAAGTTCCTCCAAACCCCATTTTGGCGAGGGTTTTCATCATGAAAGGATGTTGGATCTTGTCAAATGCTTTCTCTGCATCTACTGATATGATCATGTGGTTTTTATCTTTACTTTTGTTGATATGCTGGATTATGTTGATTGATTTCCGAATGTTAAACCATCCTTGCATCCCTGGGATGAATCCCACTTGGTCGTGATGTATGATCTTTTTGATGAGTTGTTGGATCCTATTTGCTAGTATTTTGTTGAGGATCTTCGCATCGGTGTTCATCAGGGAAATTGGTCTGTAATTTTCTTTCTTAGTGGTGTCTTTGTTTGCTTTTGGTATTAGGGAGATATGTGCTTCATAGAAACTGTTTGGGAGAGTTCCTGTTTTTTCAATTTCCTGGAAAAGTTTGAGGAAAACAGGCAATAGGTCTTCTTTAAATGTTTGGAAGAATTCGCCAGTGAAACCATCTGGGCCTGGGCTTTTGTTTTTGGGGAGGTTTTTGATTACCGTTTCAATTTCCTTAACATTGATGGGTCTATTCAGGTATTCCAGGTCTTCTTTCTTCAGTGTTGGGAGATTATAGAAATCAAGGAATCCATCCATTGAAGAAATGTTATTCTTGTACTTTTAAATGATCACTTTCTCATTCTCATGACTCATGAAGTCTCTTGACTCTAAAGAATTAACTTTTCTCACAATCAGTGCTTCTAAATATTCAAAAAGGACTTGCTGTTTTCTATTCTCCTGTTCTTTTCTGCCTGTTATCATCACTGTATAACAGCAAAAAAGAGGAGACACTTTTTATTTAGAGGAGATTTGGGACGGCATCCAGCAGTGCTCAGGGGTCTGCGTACATTATTGGGGATTAAGAATCAAGAACAAGCAAGGCAAGGACTTAACTGCTGTACCATCTCTAGAGCCCCAAGGAGAAGGTACTTTTAGACAAAAGGAGCAACTCTTTTTTAAGGAAAAGAAAACTAAAGAATAAATTGGTTACGAGCAGAAATTAGGAAAAACACAAGGATCAGAGAAGAAAAGACTATTGCTTTACTAAATAATAGAAGTGAAAATGATCATATTTGTATTCTCATCTTATTTTTTTTAGTTCCACTTAGTAGACAACCATTTATCATTAGTATCTTGAGTGGCAACAAATCCAGAAACAAAACAACAAATAAACATGTCTTTAATAAGAGTCATAGCTTCTGAAAATTTTGAGCCAACAATCTAAAAGAGACTTCAACAATAATAAGGCAAACTTTCCAACAACGAAGTGAGTCTGATTTACCTCTTTGTAATGATAAATCATTAAATGTTTCCAGTTATCCTGACTGGAGAAATCTCTCTCTGTGACAGTGGGTAAGCGCGTGTCCTGCAAAGTGCTGATCATTTTGATCTCCAATACCACATGTGGTCCCCTGAGCACTTCCAGGAGTAATCCTTATTCACAGAGCCAAGTGTAAACCCTGAGCACAGCCAGGTGTGACCAAAAAACCATAAAATCTAATAATAATTCCAGTCACTTAGAACAAAAGCCAAACATCAATCTCCATTCCTTTCTAAACTCCAGTCCTTCTCCAGGATCTCCCAGCTGGGGCCCGGTACTGAGCTGGTTTGACAGCAGTCTTAAGATGATTGTTTAATGTGTTTGATGGCAGTGCACCTCTTCTTTAGCTGCAACCGCGTTTGGATAAATGTTTATAATACTTGACTTCTGTCCTGTCATCTCCTCTTGATCGGTTTTAAAAGGATTTCAATTATAAAATAAAATAGAAACTCTACGCCTGAAATTCTATATCCTGCCCAGGCAATCTCTTTACTGACTGACTTCCTCAACCATCTCTGCACTGTCTCTAGTTCTTTTATCTCTTTCTGCACACTTCCTCTTTTATCTCTTTCTCCTCTCAACTTCACAAGTCTTACCTTCTCCTCCATTCTCCCCTTAAGCTGACTGCTAAATAACACAAAAATTTCCATACCTGGATTTTTGCTTACATTTCTCTCCCACCTGAACTCCTCTCTTCAGTTTGTATGAGCTACTCTTCTTGACATAATTTACATACTATTTTCTCTGTGATAATATCTTCTAGGACTGGAGCAATAGCACAGTGGGTAGGACGTTCCCCTTGCACACAGCCGACCTGCGTTCGATTTCTCCGCCGCTCTCAGAGAGCACAGCAGGCTACTGGGAGTATCTTGCCCGAATGGCAGAGCCTGGGAAGCTACCCTTGGCGTATTTGATATGCCAAAAATAGTAAGTCTCACAATGGAGACGTTACTGGTGCCTGCTTGAGCAAATCAATCAGTAATGGGTGGACAGTGACAGTGATGGTGAATATCATCTAGTTATACTACCAATAATTTCTGAAGCTCTCACTGCACTCCCTCAATAACCACTATGCACCACTTGTGTATTGGTATTGAATTTGCCATGGTAATCTTTGTCCTGTAATAAAACATACATTTTGAGATGAATGGTATTAATTTAGACTCTTAAGTTTTTTCAGAATATGATGTGTAATATGCATAGCATGGACTTATAAATTATTTATCTAGTGAATACAGAATTTAACATCCTTCAGGTTTGAAGGCTGTTTGAAATTTAAGGTCAAAATGTATTCACCAAACTTAAGGTATTGCAAATTAAGAGTAGTAATTACTAAAACTATGTGCATATATGTATAGGTATATAGATATAAGTATAAATGGATATACAAATATACTTAGTATATAGCTAGTACTCAATAGTATAAAATAATTTATATAATTTTAACTATAAATAGTCTTGAAATTCCATGTTTAATATTTAAATAGATTAAAATTATGATATTTTATTAAACTTACCAACCAGCCTGCAAATTTATACTGCAAACTGGTTAGAGGTGTAAAAAGAGTAAAACCTATTGTTCATGGGTGTCTTGATACCATAACTATCAAAATGTAAGCAATGAAAAGATGGTTAACTTGCGGTTAATGAACAATACTCAGGGATACATTGCACTACCAATAAAGTAAAGAAAATAACAAAAATACAAGAACACACATTAGAACACATTTGTAAATTGATAAGGATTTAGATTAATTCTAGTTCTAAATGTTTCTAATTAAAATAAGTTATGGAGTTATTAGTTTTTTCTTTTAATCTAACACCATAGAAGTTATAGATTGAGATATCTTTCAAAAAATGCTAGGTTAACTATCTCTATTTTGTTTTTGTGATTGATATAAGAAAACAGACAAGCAGTTAGGACAGAGAAGGAACCACTGTGGCAATGATAGTTGGAAATTATCACCCTGGACAAGAACTGAGTGCTGAAATATGACAAAGGGATATACATGATAATTTTTCAGTACCTGTATTTCAAAGCTATAATGCCCAAAAGGAGAGAGAGGTAGAGGGGAGAGAGAAAGAGAGACAGCAGACAGACATAGAGAGACAGAGAGACAGAGAGAAATAGAAAGGAAAAGTGTCTGCCATAGAGGCAGACTGGGGATGGGTGGGTTGTCAAGAAATATTAGCTATGGGAAATGTGCAGTGCTGAAGGCATGGATGTTGGAACATTGTATAACTGAACCCCAACCATGAACAACTTTGTAACTGTATATCTCATGCTTATTCAATAAAAAATGAAATTTAACAATTACAAGAAATCCTACTATCTATATTAAAAGTGTGAGTAGGAATTTTTCCCATCTTAATAGAAACTTCAATAAATATTTTTCCTTCTTTATTTTTTTATTGCAAATTTGATCTGAAACAAGCCTCAAATCAAACTAAATCTGTTGGTAAGTTCAAGACATTTGATAATTATATAAGGTGGCTCATCAAGTAGACATTGATTGTTAGCATTAGCCAGGAGTATATAAACACTTATAAATATTTCATGCAGAAGAGAAATTGCACTTAGATGCATGATTAATAGTCCTGTTGTTGATAATCTATTGTATATCTTTTGCATAGAAAAAGCAATTAGAAACACATTTCCGACTATCCCAGACAGACCCTAGATGCTTCATACCGGAAAATTAAAATTTTAGACATTGCAAAGAGTATAATAAATGTATTTCCAGTTACCACAGAACACTAATATCTGAGGGTCCTGAGCAAAATTATCAAACCACAGTTTTAATCATTTTTCTTCCTCTTGATAATCCATTTTTATAAAGTAATAACATTATTTATTTTAAAGTGGATTTTGTACATGTGTTTATGTTGTGAGCAAATGAGGGAAACAGGATAACACTCCAGAAGAAGTATTATTTTATTAATAAATAAAAATGCCATTTTTGACAGCTGTATCATAATAAACTTTCATGCAGATCAGGAGTATAAAAATCATAAAAAATAAATTTTGTTATAAGATCAAAAGTTTTTTATAGTCCTTGAATAAATTGATTTTTTAAATATAAAAACAAATTTTTTTGTATTCTCAGGTTTTTTCATTATGTCCACTGAAACTAGATATTAAGAAACAAAGTAAGGAGGCATTCCGGAAAAAACAGTCATATCTGATTTCCATCTAGAGAAGAATTATGATTTATGCTATTTCCATTACTAACACTGAGGAAGTGCTCATATAATAGAAAAACTTTTAAAAATAAGATAAG